>NC_056725.1:1448759559-1448902059 GCF_019279795.1 Protopterus annectens | reverse complement strand
TTATCACTATAACCCCCCAGGATGACATTAATGTGACTTGACATTGCTAAAACCAGTTTAGTAAATGTGGCGGGCAAAGTTTACAACAGGTGATTGGTTTATCTTGCAAATTTTGAAGTTCCAGGCTGAATGATTTCCACAAATGCCCTGAATAATATTCAGATGGCTGTGCTTGCCTTTAGGCTTAAAGGCTTAAGAATCCTTCAGCACAACAATTACCTATCATAGCAGTACCCATCTCAGTACACTTTTGTTCTATAGCCCGTGTGAAACTATTGTCACACCTGCATATGCAGCTAATTACCACAGCAGCTATCAATATAAATTAGTTGAAGAATTTCATCTGAAAAAATTAAGACTTGCCAAGTTTTGCAATATACACTTGTAGCAGATATTGAAATTGCTGCTTCATGACGTCCTGCGTACATTAATAGGGATCAGCCCTCCCTTGCATTTATATCACATGCATTTTGATTTTGCAGATGATCCCACATTGCAATAGTATTTCTGAATTGCTGAACTTCTGTGTCATGCTGACTGCCCAGACTCCATGTTAAGGTCTATGTAGCATCGTGCAGAAGCCTGGGTAACTACCATGGAGTGATATATGTAATTCAATATATCACATAATGAAACTGAAGTCACTGTAATGCACAGTTTATTACCAGCATACACATAGATACTCAGCAGCCGTGCAACACATCTTAGACTATAATGCTCAAACACTGACATAAATTAAATCTATTGGGGTCTCCTACAACTGATTATGCAAATGAGCTGACTGCCATTGTGCAACCGTAGGCATGCCCAGAAGCAGATGACTGTGAATTATCTGCCATTTTTTTCTGTGATTTCTCACCTGCTGATCCATGGCAACTGAAGGAGAAGGCTGTGCTGCTTTTAGAGCATAGTGGCAGTGTGTTGAGGAAGCAAAGATTTTCCTCCACTTGCAACATCAGGACTATAGCAAGAGGCACCTAACATGGCTATAAAGGTCTTCAGTGCAAGGTTGAGGCCTGTAATTGTTAGGATCAGGCAGTGACACATGACACTGGAATCCCACAGTATTGTCACTATCACAGTGACATAAAAAGGCATCATCCTGACCTCCTGGGCTAATAGGAGGCAAAAATTAGAGCTCATGCACCACCTATCTATTGCAAGCAACCCTTGTCTTACCTCCACATGCAACATTCCAGTGTATGCCATTCACACATCTAACACACACTCCTATTTATTTCTCTTTAGCCCCTGAAGCTACTGCGAAAAAGAGTAGCTGTGCAAGAAGAGGATAAAGTGTTTTAGAATGTGTTAGGATCAATAAAACTGTTACATACAGGAACAGGCTAGGTGTTATCACTCTTGTCAGTTAGTATAGCTGTAGTTTTACAAACCATGTTTTCCTACAGTGTTAGCACCTCTTCTGTGCCAAGTTCAATAGCTCAGAATTAGCAGTATGAATGACTGATGCTACTTAAGTGTATATACATGCAATCTTTTGTGGAATTGTACAACTAGTTCAAGATATTAAGGCATTGTTATTCGAGCCTGTCCTTATGATACCAGTAGGTTTGATCTTCCCCTTGGCAGACTGACTGTTATGACATCACCGTTTGGGATACTTGTTCTACTTTTCAGTGCAACAGCTACACTTGATAGGAAAGTATGCCTGAGTTGCATTTTTCCATTGCATTAGTATCATTGTCTCACACACCTGCTTTTGCAATATGCTTGGTCTGCTGACATTACATTTAATTGCTACCTTTAGTCACACTGTGTCCCTGCAAGGCCTTGACTTTTGGATTATAAATATGATTGGCTGTGGGTCAAGTTCTATACTCCTATTTTTCTCATGTCATTGTCGATAATTTCATGTAGGATTTTGTTGTCATTCTGAGTAATGCACCTACAACATTATCATGGAAACATTTGTGCGAGCTGTATGTTTTCTATTTATGCAGACACTTGTCTCACACTTAGCTCAATAAATGATTGCAGTGCTTTTCAGTTTGACTATGGCAAGGTCGTGTATTCAGTTCCCTTCCTTTGTTGTTTGTCCTGCCATCCTTGGCATTTAGGGGTTGTTGTTTGTTGCTCTTTTGACTGTAGTACCTGTAACATTATAAGTCAAAAGCGCATTGGAACTGAATTTTTTCTTCACATCTGTACATTTGTGCCACATACGTCACTACTTTGTCTCCACCACACCATTCAAATAATCATGCATGAATTGCTTACACAAGTTTATTTCAAAGATCCCCTTTGAAAAATATATGGATTGCTGTGTTAAGTATATGATTGATCACCTAATTGTTAATTCCATGCCTAAATACAGCCCTTCACCTTTACAGTCCAATTAAAAACATAAGAATCACAGTTATGCAGCTGCACAGTTTGTTCTGAAGGACACATTATTTGAACTCAGGAAGTTGCCAAAGCTGTCTATCATATAAGACAGGAGCTGACAACAAAGCCACGGACTGAACTGCAGTCAATCATGCTTTCAAAAGCACTACAACAGCCATCACAACAGAAGCCCCTCAATATTTACTGATTTTTCTGGCAAAGATTTTGATTCTGATATGTAGCATGTCATTAGTGATGACAATGTGGAACATGTTCCTGAATTAGGAGACCCTAAAAGAGCTTGAACCTTCCATTTTTTTAAATACATTACATTCACTATCTTTGTCACAGGGTTGACTCAGTTTTTCTTAATTTTCAAACAACTTCATTTAAAGCATACAGTTCAGTTTCCCCTTTCTGTCAGAATCATTCACTTCAGTGTTATTAGTACAGAGCAAGGCAATGTGATACCTTCCCCATGTTTGTAAATAATAAACATATTACTTGCTGCTGTTTATAGAAGGTGATATTTCTAAATGCAGCATTAGCAGTAAAAGCAGATCATTCTTTTTTACCATTGTGCCATTGGCAAATAACGTGTTCTACTAAAGATGCCAGCTTAGTAGAGTCATTACAATCACCTTGCACTACCAAGTGTCTTACTGTATGATGTAGAATGCTTTTAAACCTGTCTATTGCTAAACTTTCTAACATTTATTTTGTTTGGAATTGCTTTCAGGTTCAAGCAAGAGCTTCGATATTTTGCAAAATCTGCTAAGCTCCAGTTCTCTGTGGGTACATAGCATTCAAACGTCACTAAATAAGATTCTAGGTCTTCTTAATTGGTTAGTTTATTCTGAGGTGACAGCCATGTTTGCAAGTATAATCAGCTGTTGGTATAGCTTCACCAGCTTTCAGTCAGCCTCCACCTGTGAGTCCACATGTTTTTTCTCAGCAAATACTCAATAGTCACAGATACTAGATAACCCCACCAGGAACCCAGCAGCCACAGTTTCATAGGGACTTTTTAACCCAAATATGATTTGCAATTGGCAGCAGAGATATTGCAAGGAATTAACAACTGGCAAGTCTCTAGCCAATTGCCTATACACACAACACCAACTTAAATCCAAAAGAAGCCAATGGAGACTATATTAAACAAAAAATATTAAATATTCCAATAAACTAAAGCAATAGCCAACTTGGCTATGCAGATTCAAATAAAACAAATGATATTTTACTTAATTCTCAAAGCTGTCTTGAAAACAAAATTTCAAGGATGCAGGACATTGAGTCCCAGTTTTTAGCTCAATAAGCAAATATACCCATGAGTTACACTTCACAGTTTAGACTTGACAGGGCTGTCTCATTCAGTGCTTCGAGGTCTTCATTCAGATAATCCTTCAAGTAAGGAATTAATTTTCTACCTGCTGTTGTCAAGAAACCTCCTTATATACCACCTTCATTTATAATTGAACATATGTTCAATTTGAAGCATTTGCATGGAGACTGTAATACAGTGGAGATCAGGGAATTTACCAGTTTCTCCTCTGTAGTGTGATCTTGGAGATGCTATATATATATATATATATATATATATATATATATATATATATATATATATATATATAAAATCTGCAGAGGGTGTGGGGGATGCAGGTAGGCTTGACGCCCACCTGCAAAAAACATAGATTTTTTCTGTTTTTTCTTGTTTTCGGACAGTTGAACACATGGTCTCAATCACATGACTTTTGACTTTCCGAAAAGTTGGCAATGCCATATAGACGCATATATTTGTGCATGTATTTATATATATATATATATATATATATATATAAATATATATATATATATATATATATAAATATATATATAAATATATATATATATATATATATATATATATATATATATATATATATATATATATATATATATATATATATATATATAAATAAGTATATATATATATATATATATATATATATATATAAATATAGTTTCATAGTATAGTACTAGGCTATCTGCCCTGGGGCATTTGTAAGCCTAGCCATAGTGATGTGGCTTTTGCCACCCCATGAAATGGTACAAAAATGTACAGAATAAATCTAGAATACTGTGCCTCTGTCTAGTAGTGACACAATGAAGGTCCTCTTATATAATAGAATTAGTTTACTGTGCCCCTGTCTAGCAGTGACACAGATGTGACCCCTGGGGTAAACTTTCGATCTCCCATCCACTCATCAAGATTTCTCTTGAAGAGAGTCAGTGAGGGGCTCTGCCTAGTATGAACTGGGATCCTGTTCCAAAGCATGGGAAGCCTCTGGGTTATGAATCTATCCCTCCAGCATGTCCTATTCATACTTGTGCCGAGGTTTAAGTCTTTAGCTCTCGTGGTCCTGATGGATTTGGATTTTTTGAGGTGGAGCATGTCCATCAAATCCTGATTGGACATGGCCTTGTACGTCATGCAGAGATCACCTCTGAGCAGGCGGTATGCTACTGAATAGAGCTGAAGTTTCTTTAGTCTGGCAGAATAAGACATATGTTGGAGACCCTTGATCCTTTTGGTGAGGTACTTTTGTGGTCTCTCCAGCTGTTGCAAGTGCCGGGTGAGGTACATACCAAATGGTGCATTGTACTCAATCATGGGTCTGATGAGGGAGGAATATAGGGGTACAATGACATCCTTGGATCTGGATGTGAATCCCTTCATGATGAGGTGTGCAAGGTAGAATGTTTTTCTAACCACTTTGGCAGCGTGGGTGTCAAATGAGAGGTCGCTGTCTACTTGGGTCCCTAGGTCTCTGATTACTTTTTCCGTACTCAGTGGGTTGCTGTCTATGTGATAATTTGTGGGTACTTTGTTTTTTCCAAAAGGGATGACTATACATTTTTTGGCATTTAGTTTAAGGCCGTGACTACGGCACCAGTTGTCCGTTTCAGTGAGGCCTTTTTGTAGGATGTGTGTGTCTGCTGGTGTATTGACTATGGCGCCTAGTTTGCAGTCATCTGCGAACTTTGTCAGCCACAGCACTCCCATGTTTGCTTTAACATCTGAGAAATAAATGCCGAACAAGAGGGGTCCCAGGACAGATCCCTGTGGGACACCACTTGTGACTGGCTTTGAGTCTGACATTGCCCCAGCGATTTTAACTTTATGGGTTCTGTCCTTTAGCCAGTTTGCAACCCATCTAGTGACATAAGGGTTTACTTTTAAGCTGTTTAGCTTATCTATGATGCCTGAGTGGGGTATTGTGTCGAAGGCCTTAGCCAAGTCCAGGTATGCTGTATGGACTGCTTTGCCCTCATCAATGGCTCTAGTGACTGTTTTGAAAAAGTCAACCAGGTTTAAAAGGCAGGATCTGCCCTTTACAAAGCTGAACTGGGTGGGGTCAAGTGTCTGTAGGTCCCCTATGTCTCTGTTTATGAGTTCCATAATGATTCTTTCCATAGCTTTGCAGAATATATATATGTGTATATATATATATATATATATATATATATATATATATATATATATATATATATATATATATAAAATATGGGTCAGGATAAACTAGTCAACTGTTCGTGGGGTCAGCAGCATTCTTGCATGTTACATTCGGTTAACAGGAGTGCTGTCAACATTAGTGTGAAATCACTATAATAATGTGATTTGGGAATATGCTTTTTCCCCAGTATTGTGCAATCATTGATGCAGCGGTAGCATTGTCACCTCATAGTGAGAGGTTCTCTGATTCGCTTCTTGGGTGGAGTGCCTTCTGTGCAGAGACTGCATGTCCTCCCTGTGTTCATGTGCGTTTCTTCCTATGTTTCGAAGACATGTGTCTGGAGAGTTTTTCCCTGGGCCTCTGCTGAAAACTGGCTTTGTTGCAAATTGGACTTCCCCTGGTAAACAAATGTTAAATAAAAGTAAATGTAGGGATGCAGAGGGCCTGCCCCTACAAAAAGATTGTTTCTATGTTGCATGCTCTGAGGTTATATATCAGAGTATGCACACTGGGTTGTAGAATTTTTTTATCAACCATTTAGGGTGTCAATCTACTGAAGCTTTGATTACCTGCAGTATAATATATATATATATATATATATATATATATATATATATATATATATATGGGTCCTCTTCAAATTTTTGACACTTCAAAATGCCGAATTTCATAAGGCCGATATCATATGATCAACATTCGAAGTGCTGAGAATGCGGAACCTGGCATCTCCGTACAGTGCGGAATGGAAAGATCTTGTTATTGTTTTGTACTGTTGCATAGTTTTAGTTCACTTGATGTGATCACTGCCCAGGTCCATTTACATGATTATTGCTGCTAGCACTTCAACTGCAATGCATTATTTATTTGTTTAACTTTGCTGCCCAGGACATTTTGACTGGGCGTGACTCCTTTTCTGCTAAGGCCTGGGAAGAAAACTCTGATTAATATATACAGTACAATGACACATCAGTCTTACAGAGATTTACGCATAAATTTGTCAGTAAACAATAAATATGACATCCACTTTGAATGAAGCAAATAGTTATGGTCATACTAATCGAAGTTCATGATAGAACTAGGATCAGGCTGAGATATCTCTGATGTTGGACATTGGGTATAGTTCTCTTTTTGCAATCCTTAGGTAGTAACAGGGGATCCCCCTGCTAGCTTCTGGGGAGAGGTAGACAGCATAATCCTTGATTTATTTCAGTTCATGTGCAATCTGTTATTGCGGGTTAATTTGTAAATCTTATTATAACTGTTCTCTGGTTTTAAATGACAACCTGTCAGTCTTTTCTTTAAGTCCAGTACTACTACTCTCATCTGCATAGTGAACTATCATATGATCATTAATAAAAAGTGAGAATAGTGAGCGCTCTAATACTGACCCTTGCTGTGCTCCACTGATAAAGATTCCCATCTCTAACTGTGGAAGAGAATTGAAAATGATTTGTAATATTGTGCCATTAAATGTTAATCTCTTAAGTTATTTACATACCCCAGGATTCACTAAACTCCATGTAGGGTTTGTGTAGAGTCTACTGGGAGTGTTACCGTGGACAAGAAGTAGTGGCCATAGCGGTTGCACACAATCAATATTAATGAAGCTCTGTGAGCTTAAACAAGGTTTCTTGGCACACACCAGTGCATTTTGATGCGAAACCTCTTTGTGAATGCGGATAACACTTCTGCATACTTCTCAACAGTACAGACTTTCACAGAATGTCCAGATCTCTGCCTCATATTTTTGGCCTGTAACTTGTAAGATTGTGGTTTACTATAGCAATAACTCACACCTGGGTGTGGGTAATGCTAAATTTACCCACGGTTGGCATGGTTTGGTCCCGAGGGCGAAGCCCTCGGGACCAAACAAAGCCAACCGTGGGTAAATTTAGCATTACCCACACCCAGAAGTGGGTTATTGCTATTATACCATGACATTATTTAAGAAAGGAAACTGTTACTTTTCTTAAATAATGGCATAGTATAATGCCTGTTTACTGCCCTTCCGCAGATGTCTGGCATCCGCGGCAGTTCTGATGTACTGCGCGCCTGCGCAGTACATCAGAGCTGTGGGCAAAAGCAACAGAGAAAGCAAGATCTCCGTTGCTTTCTTTTAGTGTCTCGCTATGTTAAATGAGTTTAACATAGCGAGACAGTTTTAAAATAAGCAACGGACATCTCCGTTGCTTATTTTAAAACTGCCTCGCTATGTTAAACTCATTTAACATAGCGAGACACTAAAAAAAAGCAACGGAGATCTTGCTTTCTCCGTTGCTTTTTTTAAAACACTGTCTCGCTATGTTAAATGGGTTTAACATAGCGAGACAGCTTTAAAATAAGCAACGGAGATCTCCGTTGCTTATTTTAAGGCTGTCTCACTATGTTAAACCCTTTTAACATAGCGAGACAGTGTTTTAAAAAAACGAGTTATACTAATGGAAAAAAGTCCGGGCAACCGGACCTTTTTCCATTAGTATAACTCGATTTACAACGGGCACGCTGGCCAATCAGCATGCACGTTTTGGGGGGATCATGGTATAATGGCAAATAACTGCCAAATCTTTGAGGACTGAAGTCAGAAAAATAATGACAAACATTAGAGATTCAGACTTCATGCACTTTGGAAAATTCCTGCTAATGCAAAACCTGCTATTGTATGAACTTTCTAAGTCTGTAAGAGTAATATTTGAAAATTGTCCCTATTTCTGGTCCTTTGTCCCACCCCCATTCTGTATGGCTTTGTGTAATTGTTTTTATTTTGTATTATTTTTTCTTCTGAGGTTTGCATGCTGCGCCACTTGCAGCAAACAGCTTCAGCTATGCTTACCTTGTTTGCGTGACTGAACCACTCATGTATCAGACATGACCCAGACATCCAAAATAGAATCTGGATGCATTTGATTAATAATGCTGGGCATCACGCAAACCCAGTAAGAGAGGTTGCACTGCACTATTAACGTGAAGTTAACAATGAAAAATAATATAGGGGACCTCATGTAACTAATCTTGTGCTGACAGGTGTTAAGTCTAGGACTGGGGTGCAGATGATCCTTGGTAATAGTATAGGGTATGCAAGCTCTTCGTATAGTGTATGACATTGCAGATTATACAAATAAAATACTACATAGACAAGTGCTGTCTCAACCATCTTGTGACAAGATCTGTAAGTTTAGAACAAATGTACACATAGTCCTATGTTTGAATACTGCATATTCCATGCACACTTTCCTTTATTCTACTATATTTACTCTTACTTATAATACCTGAAATAGTTTTGCCGATATAATAATGTTCATGAAATTATAATTCTGCTCTCCCAGTTGAATAACAGATTTGCACAAGTGGCTGGATATGAAATAACCCTGAGATTGTGCACTGTCTAGTTTATGATACTTTTGAAAAAGCTGTGCTCTGCTTACCATCGCACAAACAAATGCACTTGGCTTATAGTGTTTGCACCACGGTAAACAGAGCACAGCTTTTTCAAATGTATAGAAATGCAGACAGTGTGCACTCTCAGTAAGCACAATGCATGCAATTGACAAGAAACCATTATATTTTAAAGTAGAATTGGCAGGAAATGCACATTACACATTAAGCTTGCTCTTTTTTTAGCATGGCTGGTGTCATTGGAGAGGGTGTGCACTTCTGAGTGCAGCCCTGGGGTGTTCAGGAGTCCAAGGTCTTTTCTGGGCTCCTGGTTAAGGAGCATGGCCCCTTCCTCTTGCAGGATAACTATACAGGCTATCAGTACAAGTACAAGGCCTGAATAGTGTCGTTAGGGCTTTATTCAGTGAGACAGGTATCCCACGCACTGGAGAACAATGCTGCCATCACTATGACAGTCTCTGAAGGAGAATAAGGGATACCCTTGATCACTGAATCAGGGAATATCAGACAGGGAACATCCCACAGATGTGTATGTGTAAATTGCATTGATTAATTGTAAATAATAAAACTGAATATAGTTAAGACTGGTATTCATGATAGCATTCTTTTCCTTTGTTTTTCTTTTCCACAGCTCCAGAAGAGAGGGCATTGAATGTGAGGTCCCACACATTGTGACTGACAAGGATGAGAGAAGCATGTGGTATATAATTGTAATTATATAACGTACTGTTCCTGTAGCCTTAACAGTTAAATATGGATTAGTTGTTATATCATACAGTTGTATAAGATTGAGCATGCATATCTCAACTGTAAAAGCAAGTATGCATGCATTAGTCTGTAGCGTATCTGTCAACTGTCCATATTTCTGCTGAATATTCAGAGTTTTTACTCACTGTTTTGGTCTATTCCTCATAACATTTATGGGATTCTGGCAAATAACTGAGATGGAAGTCAGTAAATAATGAGTGTCAAAATGTATGTTAACAGAAACCCTATGCAATGTTACATGTTTGTGAGAGCAATATTTAAAATCTGTCCCTATTTTTGGGTCATTGTACCCGCCATTATTTTATAATCTGTACAGATATCGTGATCTAAGAGGTCAACAGATATGGTCTGTAGCACAAAGCAGCAGTTGCGTATTTTCAGATAACAGTGAGCATGAATCTATAAAGTGCAAAAGGAGAGTCTGCATGCATTATACTGTATTCCAAAAGAAACTACAGTATTACAGTGGGTTCAAATACCACACTTTCCAAATATAAAACGTACTTGTTTACAATACTGTTTTAGGTTTCCATCAATAAATATACATTACTGTCATGTTTTCATCATTATAGCATTTGAAGTTCATAACATTATACCTGTGGCTTGAATGGCCTGCTGTCAAGTGCAATCAGTGTACATGGAACATGCATATGTGTAATATATGCACCCATGAATGATTGCTGGATGCAATTTAATCTGTACTATAGTGTGTACATGTTAGGAACAGGGCAGTATTCAAAGTAATAAAGACATTTCTTAGCAGTTGGTAGTGTTAAAAGTAAAATGTAACAGAACAGAGGAAAAATTAATTGTAGAAAGCTTTGCATACTAACTATGAAGTTAATAATGTTCTCCTTTCTCTCTCTCACCCCATCCCTTCTCTTAGTTTGTTTTTTATGGTTAATTTTCTTATTTTTTATTATGTATAATTTTTTTATTGTTTTGTTGTTACATATTTTCATTTGTTATTACTTACCATTGTGTTTGTAATTATATTATGTATTATTTTTATGATAATTTATCATTTTTTAATTGTATTATTTCCATTTGTTTTGGTTTATGTTTTATTTTATTACTGTATTTTAAAATGTTTATGTTATTATAACAGCACAGCAGGGTAGGCCGGTTCCCCTTGATCCACCTACACTGCTCCTCCAGCTACAGCACCAATGTCCAGCACATCTGGGCTGCAACCTTGCTTCACCCCTCCCCACACTGATCCTCCTCTACCTGGACCCTCAAGTAGTTTTGCACCAGAAGGTAGGAAGTAGAGGGGATGCATACATCACCTGAGCTGAGTGACCAGTGCACCAGATGGTGGACACATGCCTATGCCTGATGGAGAGCCTGATTTCCATCCTGGTACAGAATACCTGCCATTGGTGAAAACATTGGGCATTGCAGCCAGTGGTGCAGTGATGGAACAGCGATACCAGTCCACTGGGTGAGTACTGGAGTCACACTGTTACTACGCCTGATGTCTGTGGGACCTCACTCACCACAACATCACCCCAACCATGATGTTCACTCTCCCTCTTTTGTCCTTCACCATCCCTGACTCTTGTCTTGCATGTCTTGTGTGTCAGCAAATGCTTCCTCACATTCTCATCTTGCCTGTGCCAGACATGCCTATGTCCCTTCCCCAACATTCTTCTCTCTCCTTAAACAAAAAAGGGCACCTGTCCCCCAAAGAATATCATCCCATACATAGCTCTGCATTTCAAAAATGTCTACTTGACACACTTAGTTTGGTCCAATTGGCTTCACAACACAATTATGTTGTTGTTAACCCTTTCTCTGGAGGTGACAGTCCAAATTTAGCTAAGATTTTGTACATGTGATCAGTTGTTACCTTTGAAGAAATGGATAGGTGTGGTTCTTTCCTACATCCTTCCTGCACATTTCTGTCTTCCTTTCACTTCATTTTCACCCCCTGCTTGCTCCCCATTTCATCACTTTCCTGTCTCCTTCATTTCTTTTCTGTAAAGAATCTGTGCTCGATGGTGTGTGATGTGCAACATCTCTAAGCAACAGTAAAAAGAAGTACTATTAGTTACATGAACTTTTATTTGATACCACTTTCATGTAGCACCAAACATTTCATTATTACTCCACTGAGTGCATAAACAGCTGATGACACAGATTCATAAGTATCACAATTTTTAATCTTGATTTACACATAAAAGTATTTGAGAATTATAGATAAACCTTTATTGAAGTCAGTTAAGGATAAACACGTCCACTCTTTATGGATACACACATAAAAAAAACACCTAATTACCTTCAGTAAGAATAGAACCTCTATCTATCTAACTACACAGACTACAGAATAGAGTACTTAGTGCACTCACCATACCACAAGTCTGATTTTAAGAGGACTGGAGGTGATGTTAAAGTAGATGACATTAGCAGGCTATGTGGCAGACAAGAGGTTGGAGGCCTGCTTTAAATGGATATTTGTGCAAGCAACAAAACACTACAAAGCCATGCCATTGGAGAAGTAATTTAAGGATACACACTTCCACTCTTTATGGACACATACACAAACACACCCAGTTGACTTCACTAAGAATAGAACCCTCACCTAAGTACATAGACTACAGAATACAGTATTTAACACACATGCCACAAAACAAGTCTGATTTTAACAGGACCGCAGGTGATCTTATAGTAGATGACAACAACAGGCCATGTGTGTGTGTGTGTGTGGGGGGGGGGGGGCAAGAGACTGGAGGCCTACTAGAAATGGATGTTTGTGCAAGCAGTAAAACACTGTAAAACCATGCCATTGGAGAAGTCAGTTGGGGATACACACTTCCACTTTTCTTTATACACACACACACACACACACACACACACACACACACACACACGGTTGACTCAGTGAGAATAGAACCTCTACCTATCTAAGTGCACAGACTGCAGAACATAGTACTTAATGCAAATGCCCTGTAACATGTCTGATTTATATAAGATTGCAGGTGAACATATGGTAGATGACAAGGCCTGCTTGAAATGGATGTTTGTACAAGCACCAAAGCACTGCAAAAGAATGCCATTGGAGAAGTCTGTTTGGGATACACACTTCCACTCTTCTTTATGGACACACACACAAACACACACACACATACACACACACACACACACACACACACACACACACACACACACACACACACACACACATGCACACACACAGTCTACTGCACCGAGAACCAACCCCCTACCTATCTAAGTGCACAGACTACAAAACGTAGTATTAACACAAGTGTCATGGCAAAGGTCTGATGTATTTAAAACTGCATGTAAATTTACAGTAGATGACATCAGCTAGCCATGTGAGGAACAACAGCTTAGGAGGCCTGCATAGGCATATCACTTCTTAGTGTCATCTGAGGCTAGCAGCCTAACAGAAGTACACTATTTAGACACCTAACTGAGTAACAACACAAGCCCCCTTATTGAGCATATTTGATTGTTTGAGTTTGGCAGAGAAAGTCTGTGAGCACCACCAAATGGTCTTGTCGATAAGGGAGCACACAAAATTATATATTACACTTTGTATTGTGGTTGATATATGTAATTTAAGGAGATCCCAGGGTTGTACTGATTGTTGGTGTGGTTGGTGGTGGGGGAATAAATGGATGGATTCTAAATACATGTACATATAGTTATATTGTGGCCTCACTTTGCAGAGTTTCCACATATAGTTTTAGGTCAGAAAATGAGACTGAGAAATGTAGAGCAACAAGAACACATTTTATATGCTTGAGAAGCATTGGATGCGCGCTATGCTTAACTAAGTGTACAAGCATGCGCGTTTGCCTCTTTACCTGTTTGCACATAGGTAAGCAGTGTGCAAACACATGCCACATTCCTAACATCTGAGACTTACTATTATGTAATATATACCAGCTATTATACACACTCCTATCTCTACTCCAGTATGGGATTTCCCAATGACTGAGAGCAAAAATTGAATGTATCCACTTTCTGTTGTTGGCAGTCTGACATACAACTTATCTGTTTTTTCCTTGTTTCAGTAATGTTGCTCTTCACACAAACTAGATAAGCCTTCTTAAAAATGTTTCCTAGATGCGGCACATCAACCAAATGTGGAATTAAAACAAGATAAAGAGGACAATATTAAAAGTAGTGGGACACATAAGCACAGTCTATAAAAGCACATTATCAATTGATAGTACACATCCAAAATTTCTACTTATGTCAGGATTACAACCCTCACACAAATGCAGCTTCTGCAAACAGGATGACTGCCTTAGCCCTCTTTGCCACAGAAGCAGCTTGCCAGCATAGAACTAGGGTCATTCATCACACAACCAACTGCATAAGAATGTACACTGCCATCAAGCCATGGACTGTATATTGTACAAGTAATTCTCTGTATTATATTTGGACATAGAGCAGTTAGTTACACAACCTGTCATAATTATGGTTACAAATATATATCTGTCTGTCTTAAATCTGCATGTTTGTAGGTGATTCATGGGTTCCCTAACACATGCAATATGTAAGTAATTCTCTATAATTGCCCTTAAAATGTGAGAGGATATTTACGGCAGCATAGATACGCATATACTGTGGGTTTAGGGGTAGCATAGCGGAGTTACTGTTATGACAGGTACAAGGGTACACTTCCCTTTTGGGGGGTGGGAGAACAAAGTGCACTTAATCTTATGACTCAAGTCTGAAGTCAGAAACAGTAATGTGTAGCCTCACTTTCTAACTTCTCTCTTGAATAATTTACCAATATTTTTCAGTGGTATGACTATGTGAATGTTTCATGCTTGAGGCCTACTAATTAAAGATTTATACATATTAGTAAAATATGTGTCTGTTGTCCCATGTTAATATCATTTCTGTACAAATCCACCACTATTTACTTGCTTACTGTACCAAGTTAAGCGATACAAGGATATGTCATAATAATTTTCAAGAATACAGTTTAGGTTCAGGGCTTACCTTGCAAATGCAGCAGTTGCCACACCTTTAGTTCAGGGATGACTCTGTATGATGCAAGCAGTATGCAGGCAATACACTTTGAATATCTGTGTACATGTGCATGGATTATACTGCAGAGCTCTACCAGCTATATCTAGGCACTGGAACCGTGACTACAGCAGCCCAAATACACAGTCTATGATATTTCCAGTTTGAGCATGTGCCTCATTATGGCATTCTACCATAGGTGTGTGTGCACTTCTGATGAGTGTCATCATCCATGGCTCCACAGTGTAGCCAACATCCCCATGGGATGTTCCCCCTAGCAAACATTTGGTACAGCTATGATGTGTGCCAGATATGGGAGTCATGATAACTGCCAGCACACACTTTGAGGATAATCCCCTGGGCATTGCACATGAATTGGCAGTTGATGGAGTGGTATCCCTTGCAGTTAATGTAGATTCTACCCTGCTCACCAGGTGGTGCCTTGATGTGTACATAAGTGAAATCTGTGGCAACCAGTACTCCGGGGTAGTGCGCTACATGGTAGAACTGTTGAACTGTCGCATATTGGTGGCCCTCTCCTCAGCAGAAGAAGGAAAATATATGTGCTCACTGGCATGTATGAGCATAGAATCCAGAAACTGGAGGATCCTGGATGCTGATGCCAGTGACACTCCTATCATTTCCCCAGTTGGGCTTTGAAAGGTACCTGTAGCTAATTTCTAAGGGCTACAAATATCTTAGTTTCCACAGGGATGGTTTCCCTTGGTTGGCTCTGGCTCTGCATTGAGGGTGTCAGAGCTCACAGAGTTCTTGTAATATGTCCCTGTCCACCATGTAGCACTATACAATCTCCAGCTCATATTGCTCCTGGAAGGTTTCCCTGGTCCTGAACACTCTTCTCCTTCATGGCCTAGGGCTATTGTCAGCAAAAATAGCAGCAATGGCTTCAGCCTCTAGCACATACTGATGTAGAATAGCTGCATCAGCCCCCAGCATTATCTAAGTTAAAATTTCCAAGTCTCTATTCCTATGGTATTAAAGTATTGAGGGAAAATAAGATTGTAGGCTACATGGATACTTTATACATTTATTGAAAAGGTCCACTGTGTGGAATTGGTTAATTAAGATGCAATTCACCTGCTTACGCTGTACTTAGCAAGAATTTAACACACCTAATTAGTGCTCAGTAGTGCTCTATGCACACCTGTATGCAGCTCCATGCACCATTGCATAAATAGGATAAGCATAAGCAAAATTCATATCTTTATCTCTGTTTTTCTGATATTGTACAAATATGGAACATAAAACTTGAAGAAAAGCTTGCACATCCTATATTCAAACCCAGCATCATTGAGACTATAGCCCTACACATACATGTGCAGCTACAGGAATAGTTGCATAACAAGCACATAAAAACTAGCCTTTTATTCCTCCTTTCCCCATGGGCGTGCTAAGTATACCAATGTGCAAACATGTTAAGGAAAAAAAAGGGAAGCTGACACACCCCCTGATGTCATCACTCACTGTTGACATCCATTGGAAACAAAAACACCATGTAGGTGCCTACATGATGTGAACATCTCTACAGAGTTACTTTTTTTTTTTGTGATTCAACAAATGTTTGCATAATGACCATGCTGACAACCTGGAATCTACATGGTTAGTAGCCTTGTAAGCAGGGAAACTGCACAGGACGCAATGTTGTAAACACAAGACAGAGTATTACTTTGCCTAAATATGCGATATATACTACATAATGATTATAGTATATTAGAATACTCTGTCTCATGCATTTTGAACATTTTAGCAGCCTGTAATATGTACAAGTTTATTCTTCAATTGTGGGTGGGGGGACCAAAGGTGCATTTATGTCATTGCAGTTATAGTGACTTTTTTTTTTTTTTTTTTGGGTGAATGGTTTTGTAGCATCCACAGTGTGTACTTAGTCCATATTATGTGTGCTGCTACCTGTTAGGGTCAGTTCAGTCAATATTTCAGGACTATTACTTGCCCTTGTTTCTGTGTAGACTCCTGTACACAGAATTTTTCCGAATACACTGCCAACACGTACATGGACTCTACACAGTTTCATTATAGGTTGTTGGATCACTCACTTGTGTTGATTTACTTCATTAGCATAAATTTCAGGTACTTATGCTGAAATCTGCATTCCATAAAAATGTCCATATTTGTGCGTGAGTGCACGTGATTGAATGGCATTACACGGAGCTTACTGAATCTGAAACTTGCTGCACCCATGTATGCATCTTGCAGTGACATGCACACAGTGAAAATTATTGTGTAAGTTTTACTGAATTCCCACCATAGTTTTTATAGGGAGTGAGGGATGAGTGTTGTGTTTTAAAACAGTGCTTGTAGGGGGTGTTATATTTATTGCACAACTTTCTTTAATGCAGACAGAAAAGGGCAGTGTATGTGCATAGCAAGCTAAGCAGTACTTTTACCAGTTTAGGGATGTGTGCAGTATCAGTGCAAGGAGAAGAAAGTATTTGATTCATATCTGTGACATGGACATGAGCTGTTTAGTTTGATAAATATTAGAATGTGGATGGGAGAGCAATTTATATTCAAAAAAGTCAAATTCAAAGATAATAGACATTTTTGGAGAAGTTTGTATGTAGGCCCGCATGGAATAACCTGTATTTCTTTATACTGGAGGGACTTGCTTAAATGTGAATAAAGTGATTGGCTCTCTGTGGTCCAATGTGACTGGATAAGCAGTATGAGCAGTCTTGTATAACATAATATAAAACTGACATGAGGTCAGTGGGAATGGGTCTATGTTCAGCCATCGAATGACACAGTCATCGAACGGCCATTTGCTGAGCACAAACCCTTGAACTTGCCTTTCTTCAAGGAGGCACATCATCATAAAAAAACACGTTGAATGTCTATAGGTGGGCAACAGAAGGCAAACAGAATGGACGTACTTGTAGTAGGTAAAGTAGTGATAAAGAAACTTTCCCTTTCCCCACTGCAGTGCAATCTCAGAGTTGGTATATATAATTGGGGTGTGTGTGGAGGGGCAGCCCCCCACATTAAGAGGATTCAAATCAGTGGGGAAAGGTAAAGTTTTATCGCAATCTTACCTACATGTACATAAGGGCTGTTTCCTTTCTGTTGTCCAACTATGGATGTTCGATGTGTTTTTTTTTACAATAATGTGCAGTTTCACTGAAAGGGACTTTTGAGGGTTTATGTTCGGCGAATGACCATTTGATGAACATGCCATTCAATGGTTGAACAGGGGTAAAGCTGTGGAGAATAGGGTTTTATACCACTGCCAACACTGACAGGAACAATCATGCATGTATAGTTAAAGTAGACACAGTATTTCAGCAGTACAAACCAGACAGGTTGCACAAAATACAAGGGTTGGGGTTTACTTAGAGAAACACTAGGCTGCCACAGAGGTAAGTATGAAGAAAATATGGCCAGGGACCCTGACTTTCCCTTTTCTAGGAAAAATACCAGGAAATTCCAAATTTATAATATCTGTATAACGGAAAAACATGAGACTTTGGGGGAATTTGGCATTTTATACCAGATGACTCATTCATCAAACCCTGTATTTCTTCTCATACCTACTATTTATAATCTTGCCAGTTTAATTTACTATGTGTTCTACACAAACATTATTTTTTAACATTGTATACACACACACACACACACACACACACACACACACACACACACACACACACACACACACACACACACACACACCCCTGTATCTATCTACATTAGAAAATTATAATGAAATCAAAATGCTGATAAGACGTCAAACTTAAAAATCATAAATATAATTCCTAGATTTCATGCTATGAAAATGGAATTTTATATTTTAAGACCCATAAATTATTTCCATAAAAAATGATAAAGCTTGCAATGATAATAAAAGAGCCTACTACTAAATAAATTGTTGCTCATAAAAGTTTCTTAACATCTGAGAGTTGGGGGATAATCTCCACTGCTAACTTTACAATTACTGCACTAAAGAAAGAGAGCAGTTTTTAAATTGTAATCAATATAGGTAATATAGGTCACTTGACATGAAAGGAGTGCAGTCCTTATGTCTAACCCTGTATAGAAAATGTTGTGCTTTTCTTTTAGTAGCATTGTGCATGTAGAAGTTTTTGTTTGGTGCCTTTGCTTAGTTAGGTTGTCCAAGAATTCACTAACATGCATGTATGCAATAATGGAAGGACATCGTTTGTGCATGTTTTAATAATAACTTAATTAGTTTAATTTTCCATTGTATAACTAATGGTTTGCACTGCTACAGTCGAGCAGTCATACTATACTGCTACCTGCTACTTGAAGGAATGTACATGTAAGCATACTGACTTCATATGTTAGCACAGATCTCTAGCAATAATGTATGCAAACGACGGACTGGTGTCCTAGTTGTATTGCAAATCATGAATGCTATCACAATATGGCTGCTGCTGGGAGCAACTGTGCCAAATTTAATGCATACAAGTAAAATGAAAGCACATGAGTAAAGCGAATATACAAGGCGCAACTGAAAAGAGAAAAAAAAATTACATAAAATAAAATACAATAAAAGGGATCATATGTCTCAACTGTACAGATTTTCACAGAATGCCCAGATTTTTGCCTCATATTTTTTGTCCATTTTTCATAAAATTGTGGTTTTCTGGAAATTAGTGACAAGTCACTAAAGACTGAAGTTAGTAAATAATGACATACATGTGAGTTTCAGACTTCATGCCTTTTAGAAAATTCATGATTATGCAAAAACTGTTATTCTATCAAATTTCTAAGTTTGTAAGAGCAATATTTAAAATAATTTTTGGGTCTTTGTCCCACTTTTATTTAAGACTTTGTCCAGATTCCTTGCAGTAAAAGGTTGAGAGGTATGAAAGGAATGTAAACCCTGGAATTCCCTTTGCAGTTAGAATATGGCGCAACATCTGTTTACTTTGTTAGCATGTGCAGTGAAATATTCATTATATTGTAATGAATTCCTTTATTATCTGTTTCAAAAAATATTAACAGTAAACAATAGAATCAATACCCCACCCCCCCAGCATAAGCAATATGTTGCTCTATAAATCGTCCTAAGATCGTGTGCATTAGAATGCTGAGAACCACTAGACCAGGAACTTGGTAAATGGCCATAGTGTATTCTGTTTTTTAGTGTTTCTTTATTATTGCACTTGTCATGTACCAAGTGTCACTTTAGTAGCATGATATGCCTTATGAACTGCTGGAACATATAAATCAATGAGAAACATAAGCAGGTGAAATGCAACATCTCAGCATCTTGACTGTTAGGAAGTGATTAAATAACTTCTAACAGCATCTCTAGCTTTATCAAGTCAAGGATATAGGCAGTTTACTGGATTAACATGCAGGTTAGTAATTCATTAAATCTAATATGAGGGTCTCCACTGAAAATAAGTACTAGCCTGATGGATCTAACCTAGTAAGCAAAGAATAAATAAATAAACAAACAGATGAATAAATGAATAAATAAATACTTGGGGAAAAAGTTGCACTGTGTTTAATGGTTCCTCTAAATATGCCCCTAGAGGAAGATTGATCCTTTATGCATATAGGGCAATTCAAAGCATGGCAATAAAAAAACAGGGTTCAGTTATACTAATGCCTAAAAATAATTCAGCATAAATCACAGGCCTTCAAATTAATAAAGTTGAAATACCTAGTATGAAAGGTACAATTATAAACCCGATTTAGTCAGACGCATGGATCACAGCAATGCAAATGGCTCTTAATAAATTGTTAAAGATGTCAGCAGCAAAGGTACAATCCTTATAACAGTTCCATAACAAGTAATATTTATCAAACATGAATGTACGATCACTCAAGTATAACAATACATAAGTGATTAAATGTAAGTTAATTCTACTTACTCTGCATTCGAGTTAGCCATGGAGTAAAAGCCAAATGACAGTTGTACAGACATGAAGGAAAAAAAGATCATGACTTATCAGTTAAAATGAACCTGAAAGTATTCCACAGTGGAGAACAGCCTCCCTAGATAGGCATCACCTACTATGTTCCAAAAGGAGTGGTGGTTTGTATCCCAGTAACCCTGCCAAAAACATCAGGCAGTTACAAATAAAATAACCTCAGGATTTCAGCACTACATGTTTCCCAGGAGGGTGATAACAAAGACACTGAAAGCAGGAGTCTACTCTCAGGAAGGCTAGATTATCACAGAAACAAATGTGTAAAAAACAGTGAAGCTTATCATAGACTGCTATAACTACTAATAAAATTGGGTCAACGGCTGATGGTAAGGGGCAACCACCGTATAGTCAAGATCCACTGCTTGCTGTACAAGTATTGCACATGGATTACTTTACATAGAAGAGTAATGGTCATTGGTTAGCAGTGTGCAGAAAGACTTGTGTTTTCCCTTAGCTTTAGTGTGTACAAGAGCTTTTGCTGAGTGTGTTTAATTACGCATGCAAGTGCCCCTTCTTTGGAATATGTGCATTAATGGAAAGATAACCTTTGTTCATGTAACATTGTGCAGAAAGTTTGCATTTTACCTCTTAGCTTCAACATGTGTTTAGTTTGTTGAGTGTCTGTGCTTAATTAGGTTTTAAAGGATCTAGTCATTTGCATGTGTGGAAGAATGGAAGAATATCCTATGTGCCAGAATTCCAATGATGATGTATTTGGGTTACCTGTGAGGCAGAATCCAAATGGTGGTTGTACAGATGCAGGATAAAAGCTATGACATCCAAAGACCATCAGCCTTCTCTAGCAGTCCAGTTGCCCACCAAATGGCAAATCCTGGTCTCAGGTGTCTCCAAAATCATTGAGCGAGTAATGCCCAATTTGTAGCTCACACAGCCCTCCTTGATGCCGGTCCAGAAGACAGCCTGTGGTAAAGATTTTATTGAAAAAACAACAGAGATTTTCTCTATGAAGTCCTATCCCTTTCCCCTTTTAAGTGATAAAATCATCTAGTTCACCACAGCGGCCAGCTACACTTTCCCCTAGTTGTGTAAGCTACACAAACATGCCATAAGTGAAGGATACCAAAAATAGGCTTGGCAGATCAAGCCCATTCCCAAGCCTCTGTCTTATGACTACAAGTTCAATCTGTGCTTGAACCTCCAATCCCTCACCAGTGTGGGTGAGTTGGCAGTGGTTTCCCACTCTCATCCTCTCTCACGTAGCTTGCCTAGCACCAGCATCACTACTCATACTTTGGTCCCTTAGGTCATAGTCAGGGCTTTATCCCTCTATGCTACACAACTGGGCATCTGGTTTAACTTATCTTGTAGTCATTTTGTTTAAATACCTCTTCTCACTTTTTTTAAGTTTGGTTGCAGTTTTACACAACTTTTTTGTGTAAGTAGCTTTACTATTGTTGATGTTAGGTTCTATGAAACGCCACAACATCAAAATAGTATTACACATCACATTAGGAAATTGAAAACAAAGTATCATAGTAATTAAGACTAGTAACTGAAGCAAACAATAATTTCAATTCCTTCTTCAGTTATATCAGAATACTAAGAAATAATTTGCAGTTCTGCTCTGAGCTTCTCCATAATGGAAACATCCACTCAAACCTGAAGACATTGGAAACATACTATCTAGCTGGTTTACAGCATATTTCTCTAATTGAATTACCTCCTCTGAGTCATCCCCTCCTGATATCACTAGAGAATATGTTCTTAAGGTGCTATTAAACTCAATAACACTTACTCTGTTGGTCCAGACAACATACCGGATTATCTAATACACACAGTCTTAAGCATGCACCTACTGTTACCCTATTCAAACTGTTTAACCTAAGCCTTGTTGCAGGTTATGCCCCTGAATTCTGATACACTGCTATAGTAATGCCCCTACATAAGGGTGGACCCACCACGGACCCCAGAAACTATAGATCATCATCCTTATGAGTCTTGTCTGTAAAGCCACGAAGTTCATCATCACAAGGCTCATAAATCATGACACTAATAACCTGACTAAGCTAGCCCTTCTGCAATTCAGCTTTGCAAAGGGCAGGTCCAGCCTGCTGAATCTTATCAACCTCTTTGAAAAGGTAGCACAGGTGGTTGATAGTGCTTCCCCCATCCATACTGCCCATCTTGATCTGGCCAAGGTATTTCATTCAATACCACATTATGAAAATATTTATAAGTTGATGACTTTAAATATAGATCCCTATATAGTAAGGCTGATAGCTAACAGGCTTAAGAATAGAACATGCATTTTTGAGTGGGTGATGCATCCTCAGATGTAAAGTGGGGGAATAGTGGTATCCCTCAGGGATCTCTGCTGTTCCCTCTTCTGTTTGTCATCTATTTCTCAGACCTCCAAATTTATAACAGTAATGTTTAACAAAGTTTGCTGAGGACTGCAACTTGAGTGTGATTGTTAAATGTCTTTCAATACATATGCCCTCCAAACCGAAGAAAAGTCAATTACTGATGTATTGAAAAAGGACAGAAACTAAATGCTAAGACATTTTTGGAATCCAAAGCACCCTGTATCCTACTGCATTGAAAACACCCCTTTACAATATGAATCAATGATCAGTGATCTCTGTACATAGGTTGAATCTCTGTTTCCTTTGACCAATACATGGTCGCTGTAGTTAGGAAATCCTTTTGCATTTTTAGGCTAATTGCCAAGGACATCTCTTTTAAAACCAAGGACGTCATCTTCCCACTGTATTCTGCACTAGTCAGACCTATATTGAATATAATGCATCCTTTGGCATGTAACAGCTAGACATATTACAAAAAAAAATACAAAGATGTTTGTATCAAAAAGGATTTCTGGTCTCATTAACCCTGCCTTTTAGCACAGAGTGGAGTCCTTGTCCTTATACTCAGTGTCATGTAAGCTATTGAGGGGACCTGAACCTAGCTTACTGGACTGATAATGATATAATTATTCTCAGCATTCTTTTCTCAACAGCTCAGATTGTGGAACCAGCAACAGGACCAGAAAACTAAACTTTAATAAAGAAACAAATAGAAATAGATGGAGAGATTACTTCATCGTCCATTGCCTCCCCTGCTCTGGAAGAGCATGCCCTGGCATGCCAAGTAATTTAATTCCTTGTCACCCTTCAAACATAGCTTGGACAGTTGGATGGGTGCCCTTAAATTTACACAGGACATGCATGTATCACCCTCCATGCAAAGGGTGGTAGATCCTAAGAGTGGGTATTGGCAAAACATGTGTGGCCTCTGGTCTAACTGTTCTTGTATATTCTGTGATCCTATGAGGGAGGAGTTTGCAATCTGTGCCTTTAGGGGGATCATTTTCTCTTGAAATTTGTGGTCTTTCTGATAGGTTAGGAGGTGTTTTGAAGTCTATTTGTTAGATGGATTGCCACAGTACTGGTTAGAGTTTGTGAAGTAAGGAAGTTATGTTCCATTTGAATATGGAAAGTGGATGTTTGGTCGGTGGCATCATCTGTAGGGTTATTTTTGGAAGGTAATTCTATTTCTCTATTTTTTCCTTTGATGAATAATGTGTGTTAAGAATATCATTGTACTGCTCATTTTGTTAGCTTGTTTTTACTTTTGTAATTTATTTCTTCAGGCAAAGTTTTTGAAGATTTTTTCAAAAGGTAAGAATCTCTCTAATATGCATATGTATATATTTATATATATATATATATATATATATATATATATATATATATATATATATATATTAGAGATGCATTATTTATTTATTTTAATTCAGGGGGGTTATGGTACTGTTGCAGTTGTAGCAATTAGTGCTTAGTAATTAGGTTGTTTAGTTGTAAATATGTTTATTTTTTTGTTTGTTTTCATTTAGATTTTTTTCATTATTTTTATGTCTTTATATATGTGCCAGTATAGACATATAGTTTAATTAATGTTTTGGGGAGGGATATGCATGGTTGTCCTCATTTGGACTATAATAATTAGTTGGAATCATGTGTTCATTCTGTGTATGGACCTTTGCTATAATTTATGTACCCTCATCATCTACAAGTACCTGTTTAATGATTCATTCCAGAGTATGATGTATCAATATCTCCATCCGTTTCTTTGATAAGGATGCACATGGAAGTAGTATGTCCTCGTGCTATTTTGCAAAAACATTACCAGTGTTTTGCTTTTTGCCTTTTCTTTCTTTAAAAACTGCAGCCTTAACTTGGTGTTGGTTCAATGCGTTGACAATAGCATTTCCTTTAAAAAGAGTAGACACCCCTTTAACTTTCTCATGTTACTAATAGAACATCCTAACAGTTCTTGTACTTAGTTCAAGTTCGTTTTGATCTAGTGATGCTTGTTAACAGTTTAGAGGTCATGTTGTCTTATAACAAATCAGTAAATGGTGTTTTAACTAAAATGCAGCTCGTACACTTCAATATATGACAATTACCAGCCTACCAGCCTACAGAATATAACAATAAAGTAAAACAAAATCTTATATTAAAATAAGGGCACGTCACACACAAGAAAGCTTTTTGCTACTCTTTTAGCATTCCCTCCGCTGTGCCTATTACCTGCAACTGTTTACCATCCTCCATCCTATAGTAAAACAACCACGAGTATGATTTTAATAAATATGCACACTTTAAATCCAAACTATCTTCAGATTCCATGAATTGTAATATAATGGAGCAATCATTGTCCTAGCATGTATAGATTTTCAGTAATGCAGTTACCTAACTGTAGTCAGCTTTCAAGATAGAAAACAGATAGATCAGTGATCATAATCTACCCACTTTAATTGGAATCACAGGGATTCCACACTGCAAACCGGAGTATTTTAGAACATCTGATTTTAGTTTTCCATCATTGGATTGACTGTAGTAAGAAACCACACCAGTAGAATGATCCGCATCCATTTCCACCTGACTGCTCTAGCTGAAATAATTAATCTGGTCAAATTACTGGCACCATAAATGCTATGTATTTTGCCTCAATAGATACTCCATCTTTCTTTTCCAAAGTATCAGGTTATAGGACCCCAGTTAGCTCTTTCTTCTCTCTGACTTTTATTTTGTGCCCTGAAATGAGCTGGTGTCTTTATTTACTTTTTTTTTTTTTTTTTTTTTTTTTTTTTTTTTTTTTTAGCTGCTGTTTATGGAGGGAATTTGATATTTAATAATCATACTTTCTGTTGCCCTGGGGCTCAAGATTTGTGTGAGCAGCTCAACTCTGGATAGTCTCGCTGAGGAGTAACACATAATGTCTGCAGAAATCTCTCTGCTTATTGCTGGGATTAAAAGACACGTTTGTAGAGTTCTTCTAGTAACATAGAGCATAACAGAAAAAAACATATGTTTATTTTATATCTAGGTTCTCTGAATGAACATAAAGAATGGCACCATCTGTTTTCTTTTTGCATAAAGTGTGGTATTGTAGTTCTGTGTTAATTCCACTAACTGACTGACGAACTTTGATGTTATGCCTCTTTCCCTAGCCACATTTAGGATGGTGGTGCAATCATAATAGTCAAGGCATTTAAAACTAAAATGCCTCAGGAGATGCATGTTGCCATTCCAATAGTTGATGTATTGAGCCCTTTCAATGATATATAGATTGAGCACCTTTAGCAGATTTCCTAATTCTCACTTCGCAAACTCCAGAGGGTTAGTGCCATCAATATTTTGTAGTAAACCTATAATTATCAACTTATTGCATTAGGCACAATTCTCCAGACCATCAAGTTTGAGTGCCAGTTATTGGTGTTTTTCTGTAGGTCTTGCAGCTGGCTAAAGTGGAGTGCCATGACACACTGCTATTTTGTCAGTGCAGTATACCACTGAGTCGTAACAGCAGCGATTTTTTTAACAATTTTCTTTTTAAGGGTAGTGATTTGCTTAATCTGCTACACAGCCATTGCTGTGGTTCAAACACCTTGGTCAGAGATTCTAGGGTGGCCCAAATGGCCTTTAATTTGTCTGCCACAAATGTTTTCTCTACTGGCATATGTGCAGACCCCTGTATCACAGGTTGCTTTTGATGTTCACATCCTGCAAAAAAATTGTAGTTATTGTCCCTGAAACCTTACAAATGTAGCAGGGATTTACCCCCTTGCTATTTGCTACGTACTATGCCTTGGTAAGTTATCACATCATATTTCCTGATGGAGATATTTTAGATTAATGATGACACAGGAACAAACTATGTGATTAAGTGTCCTCTTCCATGGGTGATCCCATGTGTGCCCCCATCTTTCATGATATTTTTAATGCACTCCCTTGATATTTAAGAGACGGCTTTAAGCAAATGTTATTATATCTTTCAAGGAGGAACTGGTATGCTTAAGCATTTCATGAAAATGTTCTGAAACAGCATCACTTAATTTTGACAAGAAACACCTGTCACATGTTCCTGCATTTGTATATCAGAGGAATACATGTCATGTTAAGTTAAGAATTTCTTGCAGTCACATGAAGTGCAACATGTTACACAGTCTATACTATACAAAACAATTCTTCTCATAATGCACTTAAACTGATTTATCTACCACTCGCTATCAAATGAACTATATTGACATGTAATGCATCTACCAAATTTGTGTGTTATTTTGTCGATTAGTCAAGTAGCAAGTCCTACACTTTTTTACTACAAAGGCTTTAGTACTCCATGCTTGTTTGTAAAATAGCTGCTGTTTTAACATCTTGCAAATTCATATCCTTTATTTCAGTAATCCTATCTGATCATCTTAGTCTCTCATCTTCCCTTCATCTTTTGCCTTCAATCTTTCCCAGCAGTAAATTCTTCCCTAGTGAACCCTATCTTCATGTTATGGGCTGAAGTACCTGAGTTGTCATTTTACTGTAGGATCTTCTAGAAAGCAATCTGGGTTTATGTACTCCAGTACTTACTGATTTGAACTTCCAGTGATCCACAGAATGTTTAAAATATTTCTCCAACACCACAGTTCAACAACATTGACTTACTAGAGCACAGACTTATTTATATTTATACTCAGAGCAGTATATATTTTATTGGAAAACATTAGCTTTAGCTACATGGAACATTGCTGACAATATGACATATTTCCCTTTTAAGATCATACTCAAATTTCTCATAGCATTCATTGGATGAAACAAGCATCTTTTAATTTTGTGGCTGCAATTACCACCTGCAAAGACATTTGAACTCAGGGAAAAAAAAACGGTCACTGCCCCCATTTCTTCCCTATCTATTTGCAATTAACTGACAAGACAGGATTTCATAATTTCATGTATTTATGTATTTATTTGTTTATTATGCTGAATAGCAAAAAAGCTTGTCTACTTTCTGCTTTTGCCCTCATCATTAAGCTCTTCAAGTGTTACTAACTTTAAGTAATCTGAGTGGTATTATGGTATTAGCTGCATATTTGAGGTTATTACTATTTCTTACAACAGCTTTGATTCTAGTATCTGATTTTTTTAGAACACTTTTATCAAGTGCTGAATGATTGATTTATAAGAACAAAACATATTTCGCTAACAGGAGAGTCCTCTGTTTAATCAACTGTTGTGTGACCTCTGAGTAGGTGTATTTAAGTTTATGTGAGACACAGGGTTATATACACCCTGCAAAAAAGGTTGCCACTAAATTTCAGTGAAAGTTGTTTCATTTGTTTGTATTTGATTGTTCAGTACTCAATGAAAGTGCTGTTAATCAATCAGCATGTATCGGATTTGTCTAACTTGGCACTTTTTATTGATATATTCAGCATAGAAATTAAATAAGAGAGTGACAGTATATAGAGTTCTCCTACACATTTTCCAGTTTTGAACCAGTAGCTTATTCCATATTTAGTTCTAACTAATACTTACTGTTCTGCATACAGGCAATCAGGAACATAAGTCATTTTATTTCTTTCTATGTAATCTGTCTGTCTGTCTGTCTGTCTGTCTTTTTAAATCTCTGATCTATTGCCTCTAACTGCAAGAAAATATTGTTTTTGAGTGTTGTGAGAACTATAAATGACTCTTAAAGCCAGGGGCGGCTCGTGGCATCGGTCTGCCGGACTGCAGCCCCCTCAAGAAAAAAGAAAAAAGTACTTTAACTTTTTAATTTTACTTTTTTTTTTTTACTGTCAGTTTACATTGAGTTGCTCACCTTTTATCAGCCGGCTGCTTTACGCCGACTGACTGAGCATGCACACTTTCAAATTCCGTTTTTTTTTTCCTGTCGTTCTTAGATCCAAGTTACTCCAGCGCTGCAGTCTGGAGAGCAAATTAAGACATCAGTCTGATGCCCAGCAGTCTATGTGGTTCCAAACTGCATAGAATTGGAAGGGGTTCGGACTGCGACGTCCGCAGGCACATACATGACGTGCATGGGCTAAGTGGCTGCTGAATGGTTCTTGCTCTCTTCCCGGGCTTTATGTGCTGGGAAAAGAGTAAGAACCAAATAGTAGCAGCCGAGTGAGCACTGAATTAATGTCTCTGCATTTTTGCATAAAGGGAAACCTCAAATGTCATTTTGTCCTGAGGCTAAGGGCTGGCTAACTAACCTAATTCATTTCCCAACTTTGTTCGATCGGATGGACAGTGTGTGACTGACTTACTATTAAGCTGATCTGGTGAGTCTAATTACCTGCAATATATGCAATACTCTTGACTTTTATTTATGTAATTTGAGTCGTCCAGACTCGTCCTTCTCTTGTATTGTGCCATCCATGCATGCTCACTTACTTGGATTGCGTGTACATACAATGTGTTGTTGAACTTGTTGATAATTGTCATCCACACTTAACTAATAATACCCCAACATGAATACTTTTAAAAACAAAAATATTACAGTCATATTAGGCAATACCATCAAATGAAATAAATATGCAACTGCTCTTTGAAGTCTGAAGTGCTTGGAGCATGTGACATCCTTTCCCAAAATTGTCTCAGCTGCAAATATGTAATATTATATATAACTTGTCTCTCTTTTTTCACTAGCCTGCACAAAGTACAATGCTTCACACACTGAAATATTGCTGTTTTAATTAAAGGCCTTACAGCAATGTGTGTCATTTCCAAAGCAAGCTAGGAGTGTTTATTTCTAATATTTGGGTGTCTCAGTGGTTTTGGTTCTTCTTGGGCATGCAGTATTTTGTCTATTCTCATTTGTTGCTTTTAGACAAAGGTAGCACTAAAAAACTGAGTTTGTTGTTTGTGTTTGCTGTAGTACCCTCTAGCATAAATAAAGTAATGTAACTAATCTACCCAGCATTCCTGCTTTTTAGCAAATTCAGTCCATACCTACACTTTTCTTCAAAGTTGCAGGTTCATCATCCAATACAGAAAAAATGTAAACCTCGTTTCAAGCAGTACATGGAAATAGTAGGTTTATTGCAATCTCTATGTGAGCATGACTAAAAATAAAATCGTGTCTGAGGTCGATGTTGTAAATTCAGGATTAGACATGATTCTGGAACATTTCTCGCTGGGCATCTATTGAAAATAGGCTATGTCCTAGTTGGACTTTCCCAGTTTACAAATGTTAAATAAATAAATAAATAAATAAAATGTATTCACATATTCACAGTAAAGCACACTGGCCAGTCATTGATTTAAGTACTTTTAAGTACTAGCATTTTCATGTATATAAAATGTTTCTACTACTAACACACCTTGGGACAACAGTATGGAGACTCATTAACAGAATCTCAGAGTTGTGGATATAAAAGAACAGCAGCAATATGGTTTTGTAAAGGAACATTCATTTTAACTACACCTCCATCCAAATGATTATCTTCCAGTCTGGGCTTACCGTTAGTTTGATGTAATGTATGTGTGACCCAGGGCAGGCCTTAGATGAAGTGGCATACTATGCTAATGTTTCTTGGCAATTCGACTGTCCACTGTACACCCATCACATCCCCAGATCCCCCATTATTTCTGTCCCTTATGTCTGTCCCACACCAAAAGATGACTTTGTTCTTTTTCTCACATTTTGTCTTGACCTTCAACTATTTTCTACATTTTTTCAACACGTCCTTACTGGTCACAATGGGACTATAATAATTATGGAGGGTATACCTGAACCAAACCTGGTATGTGGTGGCTGCCAGCACCCCAGAAACCATGAGGTGGGGGGACTAGATGCTCAGCTATCATTTTAGAGTTTCTTTTATGACATTTCATCCAATGATGGGCTGAAGAAAGAACATGTGTAAGGTAAAAAATTCAATCTTTTTTTTTTTCTTTCAAGGCAGAAAATGTGTCTAAGGCTTCATGTTCAAGGCTAAACAAATACCAGTTTGGAGTAAGCTGAGAAGAGAAGTATTTGCAAGGATGCAAAACACTTACCTAGGAATAGTGCCTGCATCCCTTCCTCACCCTCACCAAACAAGGAAAAAAAAGGGAGTCACCTTAAGTAGAAGCACAGAATGTCGCAGTCACATATTTTAAGCAGCTGAAATTAGCATATATTTTCACCCCTACATGCAAAGGATAGTCAACATCAGTGTACACCTCTGATTTCAGACTGGGATGAAACTGAAAGAGAAAATAGAATGCAGTGGCATGTGTCAAGCTGCTACTGTTTAAACATGCCAACTCACAATGCAAACACACACACACACACACACACACATATATATATATATATATATATATATATATATATGGTATACCTTCATAAGTTCAATAGCCACATCTTCGACTCTGCTGCCACGAACTGCGAACCATGAAATTAGAAAATCTCAAAAATCAAAGTGCTGAATTACAAAACTTTGCCCCCTTTTTGACCCATGGTAGAACTCATTTAGGCAGTAGAGCGATCTTGATGTCAAAGTATGATGTTTAGGGAAGTCGGCATGATAGAATTTGTCTAAGCAGTTCGCATTTAAGAACATTAGGAAATGTGCTTTCGTACATATGAAGGTATACCATATATATATATATATATATATATATATATATACACACACACACACACACACACACACACACACACACATACACACACACACATAAACATTATACTTCCTTATTCCTATCCCCCCAAAAATAGCCACCCGCATACACATCTGACATTTGATTGCAAGGAAAGTGAAACAAAATGATGGCCTCAGTAATGTATTCTATCTTGTTGCACCTAGACAGTATTGTTTCTAAACAAGCTGTATTGACCTTCTTTGTATACCTATGATGTCTGATTCTGGGTAACATTAAAGAAATAATGATGACACTGTTCCCTGCCCCCACCACAATGTATAACAACCTTCTGTGCATACCTCTGAGAAGGGCCAGTTTTAAGGTAGCTGGGGACCAAGGCAGAGTCTTCTATTAAGCCTGTGTCAAAATCCATTTAAACACACTGCAGTGCGAGGGCTACCAGGTCCCTAAAAGCCTTGAGGATTTAGATGTTCTGTGATATATCTTATGTATTCTGTCTTATTTTTTTTTAAAGATACTCATTTGACTGATTTTTTTCATCTACCTAGAGGATTTCATTTTGTGCATGCCAACATTGTGTGTGTCCACAGGCATAGACACATGCATGCACACACACACATATGCACACACTCTGTTCAAGTTTAACTACATGCAAATTGGATGAATGGCAGACAACCCATGACATATTTTTAAGACGATGGAGGAAACCAGAGCATCTTGATAGAACCTTGACAGAGTCATGGAAGGAATGGAGACTCACACAGAAGGACATCCATTGAAGAAATCCTGCAGAGTGACAAACATTATGAGATGACAATACTCCTTGTGGCATCACTATTCCAGTGATCTGTTGCTTTCACATACATTCTACTGAGACCAACAAAGACAGATGCTTAATGTATGTAATGTTGTTGTTTGTAATTGAAAGTCAAGGCAATTATGGCCAACATGTTACTAATAAATGAATGGCAATACCCCTCTACACACATACATGTATAAATTATGACAATTATTGCTATACATTGATTTCAGCAAATAATTTCTTAGCACTACTTTTGCTACTCCAAGTCAATGCTTGTTTAACAGTAGTTAAACAACAGCAGAGTTTAATTGTTGTTATCCACAGACAACTTTATTAATAATCAGTTAGAGCTATTGTATGTGCTATGCAGACCTCAGATGTTGGATTGTGATAACAAACTGCATGAATGAACTACCTTGCTTTAAAAAATGTATGCAAGCGCTGTAAAGACAATTTAGCTACTGTATTACATGATTATTATGACAGGGTAAGTCATTCTTCCTGACACCCTCCACACACACACACACACACACACACACACACACACACACACACACACACACACACACACACACACACACACACACACACACCTAGCATAGACAGCCACAATGCTGACTTCATACAGTTCAGATGTCTGGTTGTAATAATAATAATAATAATAATAATAATAATAATAATAATAATAATCATTATACAATTCAAGTTTAAGTCACACAAATACACAGAAGCTACATGTAAGGTATCTAAGATTAATTCATACAAATGCACATTACTCATGCATAGGCAAATTAATTACAGTTTAAAATGAGCAAATGCTAGAAGGATCAGTTACTCTCATCCCCATATAAGCCCCCATCTATTCAGTAGTTATAACTATTTTGCTGAATGTGTACACCCCAGTAATCTGATTGCTAACACTGTGTTGTACTTTAAATGGAGAGGAGTGCTGCAGTCTTCAGTATTTCCTCCTTTGGATGAGATGCCTCATAACTATGCCATCTACTCCTTAATGCAATACTACCAGATTACCATTTTTTAATATAATATAGGCAATTTGTTCTTCAAGGGTGTAGACACTGAATTTGTAGACAAAACACTGAAATATAAGTTGTTTGCTAGTAGCAACCTCTCCATTAGTTGCAGATCTTTTTAATGTGGAATTATTCAGATGACTTTTTACTTCTGCAGAGATTGTGCATATTGACTGATCTTGGTGGACTGTAATGACAGAAGTTTGGGTGGAATGTTATGGTTGAAATATTCTGAACTGGGTAGTTTTGTTATCATTACTGGTTCTTATGTTTTGTTTCATTCCTTACTAGAAAATGTTAAAAATTACAAATTTAAAATATGGTCTAACAAGTAATGCTGTGTTATGCAAAGAAGAGAATTTAATACAATCAGGGAATGTGAATCAAAGAACTCCTGCATGTTTAATGGTCATAAAAATGTGTGCAAGGGGCCTATGATTTGAAAACAGACCAAAAGAAAAATGTATCCTCCATCAGCCAGATACATTTTCTTTGAATGTGGATTTCAATGCCATTTTAATGAATGTAAGTTTCAAGGACAGGGAGATTTTAATAATAAGTCTGTTTTCATTGTGAGACTGTATTGTGTTTTGGCAAATGCCTATCTATGTTTGTGCTATAAAATTTGAAATAAAAGTTTTAAATTAAATCCAGATATCTGTAATAATTGTAAAAGTAAAGCAGAAAACATGTTGCATACTGATAGGTTTGAACGGTGTTTATACTGGGGAGAAATAGCCAAGGAATGAGAAACTGGAATGGCTGCGTATGGGGCCCTACCTAGGGCCCCATTTGACCAGAATCCAGTTCTGATCTTGACAGTAAGCTATTGGCATCAAGTTAAGTGTTATGTGGAGATTTTGAAAGTTACATTGCAAAATCAGCTCTTGTTTAGCAGGTATAACTGGAGGAGTATAGCACTACTAAGCCCTAAGAATGATGCATATGTATAGTTCACTCATTATTGAGTGTCATGTGTATGTGCACTAGTGAACCCTGAAAATGATGTATATATATAGTTCACTCACTAGTGAGTGTCATGTGTCTATCTGTTCAACTGAAAATGGATTGCCACATTCCCATGTTCCATAGTTTCAGAACTAGATTAGTTAGTATTAAGTAAGTCATGGTAGTGATGGATATAAAATAAAAATAGCTTTAAATAATGCAGAAAAGAAAGCAGTTGTTAACTGAAGGGAGCACACAATAAAAGGAGATGATGTTTTAGTGAAGTGATAAATTATGATTTTTATTTTTAGGCAATGAATCTGAGACAGTGATAAAGAAATGGTCCAGATTTGTTAAGTCCATGATTCACAGTAGCAATCCCCACCCCTGAACTCTGCTGCCAACAATGGCAGGCTCAAAACATAGTAAAAGGAAATGTTCTCAGAAGATGGGTTTAACATCAATTTACCAAATGCAATTTCATAACTATTGCCCCTGAAAATAAGTCATAACATCTTATGAGGTAACATTTTTGTTTGAAGTAGTTTCTAATTTAAAACCCCTGATGTGTACATTGGCCCTAAACTAAAATTTAATGCCAATCCTTCAATGCCTAAATCTAAAGCCTTAAAGGACCTAAATGTATGTGGTCAGATGTTCATACATTTTCAATCTAGAACTGCTTTACTTACAAAATTATTTGTAAATTTTGTGTTTTACTTCAGCTGTAAGGAGATTTAATTCACCCCTGGGGAGGACAAATAAAATTTATCAGACACCCGCATGATGTTCAAGATCTTAACTATTCTGACCGACTTTAACTCTTGGATTTATTTTCCTTTCACTACCACTGTGACACCAGGGAGATACTGCCAGTCCAGCTATGTGGAATTTTGCAAATAATTATAGGTCACATGAAAATATTAATATGATTTATATAGAAATGTGACACTGCCAGTCCAGCTACTGGAATTTTGTAAATAATCATATGTCATTTGTGTAGAGTAATATGATTCATATGCTTTTCCTACAAATGTAAGAGAACTGTATGTTATGTACTGAGCTTCAAGAAAGTAGCCACAGTGTATCCTACTGAAAAAGAACAGAAACGTCTATAAACTATATACCTGTGCAAATGTATGTTTTAATAGTAGAAGCTGGAACATACAGAGTTAACTTGCAAAGCTTCAAGAAAATAAGTTGAAATTGTTTTACAATTGTGTTATCTCTTAGCTTCAGTGAAAAAGACAATCCACAGGATTCAATAAACTACATACAGGAATAGTGCTATTCCTGCACAGAGTGAATGGTGTCCGTGTCCACACAGCCTTAACATCAGCATGTCTTACATTTTCATGAAGGCACTCTACTGCTAAGGCTAAGCAGATACGAACACTACTGAGTGCAGGAGGCATGTTTTAGTAGTGCCCGCACATCCATCACACCCCATGTACTTTGAAAGTGATATACAGCCCTTTCTAAGTGCTTTCAGTATCCACAGACACTAAAAGCAGCCATTTAGATTGTAAGCAATGCAGGGGGTGTGTGACAAGTACTGTCATACACCCCCTGCATTGTCAAAGTGCTGCACAGCATTTTCTAACTGCTGTCAGTGTCCGCGTTCACTGAAGGCAGCTATTTAGATAAGCAATGCACGGGGTGTGTGACAGTTACTGTCACGCACCCCCTGCAATGCGAAAGTGCCGTATGGCACCTTTAACATGTCCCAACCTCTCAGAGAAAAAAAACTGGACAAAGCCTAAAATGATGGGGGGACAAATAGGAGCAGATCATAAATACTGTCCTTACAAACTTAGAAAGTTGATAGAGGAACAGGGTTTGTATCAACATAACAACATGTAGGGAAGGATTAGAAGTCTGAAACTCAAATATATGCCATTATGTAGTGATTTAAATCCTGATATGTCCCATACAGACCTAGACAGCTGATAGAATGACAGGTAGTGCGTTACCAAATATGACTTACAAGTAATATTGATACATGTAATTAAAGTGCTTTTATTATTTTTTTTCCATTCTAAGTAAAGTTTAAGTGTAGCTGAGTGGGTTTGTGTGTTACGGCCCTCTGCTCAGCAATGCTTAACCATCTCATAGACGCTAAATAAAAATGTATAGCTCAATCCTTACCGATGAGATAATGTAGTGGTTAGAGTCCTAACTTTGCATGTAGGAGCTCACAGTTCAAGTACCAAGACAGGCACTTTATTTTTACATAGGAAAGCATTGTTAAAAAATTATATTTTTATTTTAAATTATGTAGTAATTCATATTTGTTACCCAGTGTAGTGTAGCTGGTCCAAAGTGGAAGTGTGAGTGCATATAACATGTGAAATCACCCATGTACACACAAGTGCCCCATACAGTATAGTCACACCCCAAGCTAATGTAATGAAAGCACATAGGCGGACGTCATGTAAAGTAAACATAAACACTTAATAATATGTCAGTAATGATGAATCAATCTACAATCCTGATTTTTTTTTAAATGAAAACTGAGCAAGCTAAGCAGTGTTCAGCTATGTTTAGCCAGTTTAAGCATTGCTTAGATGTAAATTTTAAGCAGCAGTTAGCTTAACTAAGCAGATTTGCGCACTGTTAAGCAGTGCTCCGCATTTATCCCTTTAAGCACTGTTCAACTCATCTTAGCTGAATTGCGCACCACTTAGCTGACTCAATGGGAGGGAGTCTGACTCCCTGAGATTTACTGAAGGTATTAACAATGAATTGATGGAGAGGGGCAATGATGGCCAGATGGTGAAGAATAATGTAGAGGAGGTAACCAGACTCAGAGATTCAGTGGCACAACCATATTTCCCTAAGAGGCAGGTCACTAGGAAAGCTAGTAACAACTAGTGACTATGTGTAAGCATTGTAATTTTTGTAGTTACTTGGACATTATTATCAAGTTTATGCATCCAGATGAAAAAAGCAGTATAATTTTAATGTTTCTGCTTCATGTAACACCAAACATATAATGTATTTTGCCCATTGTTTGAAATGTTTGAAATTTTATATTGGCAAAACTGACAGAGTGTTTAAAAATTGGATTAGGGAACATGTGTAGCACATTAATAGAAAGGACAGAGTAAGTGCACTATCTAAACATGTTAGTGAGACTGACAATGAACGTATTTTTAAATTTCTTGTAATAGGGAAGGTGTATGAAAGTATCAGGGGTGGCGATGCCCACAACAAGACAGAGGCTCTGGAAGCCAAATGGATTGTAAGGCTTAAGGCAGATAGTGGACATGGCCTGAATGACTATGTAGCCCTGAAGCCTATATTAAAGAAAGGCCCCTCTTTAGATGAATTTTATGTGTGTATTTCTTACATTTATTCTTATTGGAAAAGTCAGTTTTTCATATATGTATTTATTATATATGTGTTCTTTATATGAAGTTTTATATATGTATTTTTGTATGAAATTATTCTGAATATATTGCTGCCATTTTTTATAAGAGAGTGATTACAATTATATATAAGGTATATACATATACACACACACTCACACACATATATATATATATATATATATATATATATATATATATATATGTGTGTGTGTGTGTGTGTGGCTTTAAATATTTGGGTCATGTGATTATCTAATAGCATGTTATAGTGCATTCAGAGTATAAAATGAAGGTTAAGATGCAACATATTTACATCTGATGAAGTGGGGTATACACCTTTGTAAGCGCTTATATTTTTTATTCTGTTTTCTGTTCTACAGTAAATAATCTTTATACTGGAATCTACAGCCTACTCTTCATCCATCTTTGGTTTGTCTGTTAGGATCGCTTAGCTTCACACAAAACCTCTCAAACCAGGTTACAACTGCTTAAAAGTACTTTAATCAGTCTGTCTCCATCAGCCCTTGTTCTGCCCAGCAAAAAAAAAAAAAAAAAAATCAACCCTGCCAACGTTTGGACCCAGGACACTGTGCACTCCAATTCCAGTAATATACCACTACACCATTTGAACTATGCAAATTTAAAATGCTTTTACAAACATATCATGCATTATGGTCATTTAACATTAATGAAAAAAAATATCATCACTACTGAGTCTTGAACCCAGGGCCCTGTGCACTACAATCACAGCAACATACCTCTACACCATCTAAGCTGTGGGAATTTATAGTGCTTTTACAAACATATTATCATGCACTACAGTCATTTAACAAAAGGGAAATATATACATCCCTACCAAGTCTTAAATGCAGGACATTAGGTAAAAACCTGTTGAATTAGTACTCATATATATATATATATATATATATATATATATATATATATATATATATATATATATATATATATATATATATATATATATATATATATATATATATATATATATATATATATATATATACATATTCACACACACACACACACACACACACACACACACACACACACACACACACACACACACACACACACACACATACATATATACACAACTTCTTACTGCAAGACATCTGCAAAAAGCATGACAAAGTGGGGGGATAAAGGGCAAACAATAGTGACATATTTGAAATATGGCTGTTATAAGCTTAGAAATTTGCTAGAGTATCATGGTCTGTTTTAACATTTATTTTCTGATAGATTTCATGTCTGAAAACCAAATGATTGTCATCATTTACTGATGTCAGTGCCCACATCATCCCAGTGATTTGTCAGAAACTCACAACTGTTATGGGGAACATACCAAAAATATGAGCCATGCATCTGGACAGTGTACAGAAATCTGGACAGTGGAGAAGTATGACTGCAGTCATGTAACAGAAGGGAAAAACACTGAAAGCTGGCAAGCATTTCACCCAGCATCTTTTGAACTACAGTCAGACCAACACAACACTACCCCAAATCAGGTCTGGGGAATTACTCATTCATTTGCTAATATATCATGCACTACAGACATGTAACTGTAGGATAAAGCAGACATCAGTGAGAAAGTTCCACCCACAACCATTTGCACCACAGTCACAGCAACATACCAGTACCCCAACTGAACTCTAAAGTATAATGACTGTTTAAACAAGTATATCTTGACTGCCAGTCACACACTACACAGACATATACTACCCCAAGTCACCGTCTACTGGGAATCCTGAGGTGTAACAGGACATTTCTCAGTCTGCCCCGACAAACATATACACCTGATAGACCACCAGCAACTGTAGCAGCATGCACAGTCAGAAAAGGATCTATGACGCTCACATGCGCCACTCTCCCTATTCAGCCCAACAAACATTCACACACTACACTGCTACACAATCTTGACAGTCTGCTAACAATGGCCAGACATATATAACTCTCAACTGTACAGATTTCCAGAGAATGTCCAGGGTGTGGGACCATATTTATGGCCACTGCCTCATACCACTTCTGGGAGTCTGCTAAGTCACTGGAATGATATCAGGAGTGAAGCCACTAAATAATGATATACCATACCTCTCAACCTCTTACTGCAAGACATCTGGACAAAACCTGACATACTTGTGGGGCAGGGTGCCAAAACAAGGGACATATCTTACATAATGGCATTACAAACTGAAACAGTTGCTGGTGTTACAGGGTTTGTTGTAACATAACATCTCTGAAGGATATGATGTCTGAAACACAAATGGAAGTCAACATTTACTGTCTTCAATCCTCACATTATTCTACTGATTTCCCCAAAACAGAAATTGTCTGAGGAACAGACCGCACATAAGAGGTAAACCTTTGGGCATTCTCTGGACATCTGGACATTTGAGAGGTATGTCATAGACATATCACTGTTAGATGTCAAGTCACACAGAGAATGCATGTCCAGACAAACCCTGTTAATCTAGCAATCTTCTATGTGTATAATAGCAATACTTACAATCTGCACCTAATTCTGGAACTTTGTCCACTATTTTGTTAGCCTGTCTCCACATTTCTTGTTTTAAGAGGTATTTCCACCTACCTTTTGTGAAGCTGTAGCCCCCACACCTCCATAATGTCCTCCTCTCAGGCAAGGAATAGGGGCAAGGCCCGCATGAATGACTCAGTTATAGCACTGTGTTGCTATGGCATTGGCTAATGGAAAGTCAGCACAACTGCTCTGGATGCAAGTAGCAAGTGGGAGACACCAATTGGTGCACAGGCCATCACCTGTTCATAAGCATTACCTACAAAAGGCAAGATGCCTCCTATGCAAAACAGTTCTGAACCCATCTACACAAAGACAGACTGCAACTACATAAACCTAAACATTCACATTATTCTGCGGAAATTATTCAGCATTATAACAGGTATGTAAATCAATGAAGCATGTCATGGAATGCCGAAGGGGGGATGAAATAATGTGAAATATGATGTGAAACAATAGGTCTCAACAAGACTTGATAGACTCACATGTTGCTGTCCAGCTCCTATGGGTCATTCCTGCTGGCCCTGTCTGCAGTGACATAGATCACAACTCTGGCCTCTCACTCACCCCAGCAAAGGTCAGCTCATATATGACTACTACTGCAGTGTCTGTTGTCCAATACTGACTGTGACACTGGTAAGCCAGCTACCTGGGATGTTGTAAATATTCATATGTCACCTGTGAATGCTACTATGATCTATATGCCTGTCCTACAAATGTAAGAGACCTATATAGGGTATGTGCATAGTAAACAACTGACACAGAACTGTGCTTTGAACTGTATGTTATATACTGAGCTCATACCTTTCAACTGTCCAGAGTTTTGCAGACTGACCACAGGTTTGCCTCATATTATTAGTCAATGTCTCATACAGTTGTGTATTGTCTGGCAAAGCACTGGCAACTCAGTAAAGACTGAAGCCATAACATAATAGCATACATTTGAATGTCAGATGGCATATCCTGTGGAGTATTCCTGTGAATGTGAAACTGTCTTTGTTAGCAACTAAGTGTGTTACAGCTAGATTTATAAAGTGCCATTATTTTCTGGCCTTTGCCCACCATTGATGTGTGCCTTTGTCCAGATGTCTTGCTCTAACAGGAGCTAGGAGTCTTAGCATGAAGCTAATGTAATTGCAAGTGTACCTTGTCCTGTAGGATGCTGACATTTGTGCAGTCACTGTACCTGGTTTGCAGCTGTGTAGATTACATTAATCTTGCTAGGTTGGTCATCCCACCATACTGTTAGACCCCACATGGAGGGCTGCAAAGCCAAAGGAGGTGGAGTTTTAAACATTGTCATACACATACACACCTCCAGGCTGTCCAAACAGTATGATACACAGGAGAAATCCCAAGTACAGTTAACTGTTGACAAAACACCTACTCAAGTCAGAGCTAGCTACAGACCTCCAACCACGACTCTGGACACCCACTACACATATCTGGACTTGCTTGATTCAGTCAGGATTCAACCCTTTACCCTGCTCCTGGGTGACTTTAACTACACAACCATAGTGTGCATGACCTATTCTACCTGAACAAAAATGCACAGAGATTCCTTGGTTTTGTCAATGCCAGTGCATTTTATCATCTGGTCGACACTCCTACAACAGGTGGACATATCCTGTGCCTGGTCCTAGCCAACATGAGTAGCCATGATAGCACTCCTACAGTGTCCTTCTTGGTAAGATCTGACCACATAGCCATCACTGTTGAGGTCACCATCTCTCCTGACCCTCCCCCGTCAGGGTCAAACCAAAAAAACACTTTCCAAAACTGACTATAAATCTCCTCAGACCAGGTATAACTAGATTTATAGCAGCCATCCCATCAATTGGAACTAGTAGTAGTGCCCAAGTCCTCACCACAATACTATGTGGGCACCTACATAGCTGTATGGACTTAGCAATGCCCGACAGGACAAAATCATCTCCTTCAAGGTAGGGTAAACCTCTGTGGGGGACAGCAGCAATGCACAAATTCCATGATAGGTGGAAATAATTGCTGGACAGGGCCAAGAAGAAGCAGGTGTCAAATTGGAGTAATGTCACCTTTGTCTGAACAAACAAATAAGGTCACAGGTGAATTACCCTAAGGCTAATTTTGAGTGCAAATTTGACACATCCCACCAAGGCCAATCACTAGGCCTTCCACACATATTTCTACAATCCTAGTGGCAACACCCAAATCTGCTCTGTAGTGGAGGTCAGTAACACCACATACACATATGGCATAGATACAGCCAATCTGCTGCAGACAGGTTAAGTGTACACATCACCCCCCTGTCTCCCCATTGATGCACAAGGGCATGTACAGTACCTGTCCCACTCCCCTCATCATCAGGAAAGAGGTCCATAATGCCCTCCCAAAGGCAAAAAACTGAAGCCTCCATAGGCCTGATACCATCCCTGTCTGCATCCTACATGAACTCAGGCATGAGCTCTCAGCTCCATTACACACTGTAGTCAACCAAAGCCTGAGCACCAGTGTCATCCCATCTGCACAGAGGACAGCCACTGTCATCCCTATATACAAATATTGAGCAATCCATTGACTCAGCCAATCATATGCACATCAGCCTAACTAGCCTGATCTGTAGGGGCATGGAAGGCAATATCAAGGATCGTATAAACAGGGACATGGGCAAACTCAAAATGCTTGAGGCCACACAGTGTGGTATTGTCAAAGGGAGATCAGGCTTGTTAAACCTGGTCAACTTCTTTGAAGTGGTCAACAAACACAAGGATGTGGGGAAGATGGTGCACACTGCCTACCTTCACCTATCCCAAAGCTCTCACAATAATTCCCAGGTGGCCATGATACATAAGCCTACACAACTAGGCATCAACCTGTATGTTACCAGATGGGTAGCTAACGGGCTCAATGATAGTACCCACTCATACAAAGCAGTGGAAGCTGCCTCTAGTAGTAGACTCCTACAGAGCTGTGCACCCAAGGATTGGTTTGGGGGCCTCTACTGTTTGAGATATACATTTCTGAGGTACAAAACAAAATCAATGGTCTATAGATGACCAGGTTTACAGATGATTGCAAGCTGGCCGCTGTCTTACATTCCCCTACTGATGTGAGTATCCTCCAATTGGGTAAACAAATTAAGATCCTCAGAACAAACATCTGGCATAGTAAATTGTTTAAGGCATACCAAGCACAAAATATATCCCCTAGAGGATTGAGATGTAAAATCCAACCACTAGTGGGTACACCTGATGAAACCCTGTTGAAAGACTGGCAAGAAGCACAACAGGATGCAGCCATGACTAGAGTCAATATCCTATCCTCATTTTATGAGAGAACAATACAAAATAATATTAAGGAAGTGGAACAAACTTGTAACAATCTTAAACAATTTGAACAAGATACTAGTTTTCAGGGTAGTCTAAGCAAATTATCTAAAGAAATTTCAACTTTGGAGAATAGTCTTAAGAATAAAAAATTGCACAAATTTGCCCGGGATAAAGAGGACTATGACAAGGGCAAACAATTTGAATCAAACAGAGGTGTGAGGTTTGCATATGGTACTAAAAATGGTTCTTCTACGCGTAGAAAGAGACCAAGATGCATTCTCAAAAAGAAAGGGTCCAATTATATTAGTTCTGGTGATGAATCTTCAGCAACAGATACAGAGATGGCTAACACTGGTGATTCCCCAAATGCCAAAAGGGGCAGAAGGATAGAGTCCCCTTTAGGGGGAAAAAACATAGGGCCGGTAGGAAGCACAGGGGTAACAAACTTAGAAGAGCTGTTTTTGTCAATAGTAAAGTAAACAACCTATGTAATAATGTTTTAAACATATCTAAACATGTCTTGACTCATGATCAACATTCCCTATTGAATAAAGGCCTTGGTTTTATACCTGGTTTCTTTATTGATGAAAGTATCCTTTTTTCTGATACAATTGATTTTTGTAGGAAAATTAACCTTAAACTTTTTTTCAAACAACAGGAACAAACTGATAATTCTCAAAGATCATCTGATTTCAGATTCCATAAATCTACATTTAACCCACCCATGGATAAACATGTAGCGGTTTTCCAGCAGGCTGTTATAAAGGATATACACTTCAATTTGGGGTCTGAGGTAACTAAGAGGCACAATATGTCTAGGAAGGAACAAATTGCACTTACACAACTTAGAAATAATAGAGACATTGTTATTACTTCTGCTGATAAAGGGGGAGCGGTGGTGGTTATGGATACAGAGTATTATGTGAATGAGGGTCTTAGACAATTAGCAAACCATCATCATTATATGAAAATGGAGATCGATCCCACACCTGGTTTTGCTTCTGAGATTAATGAATTTTTTGAGGAAGCGGTGGAGTCTGGAATAATTTCCGAAAAAAACAAAACTCATTTAACTGTTAAAGATCCTGCTAAACAACAACTGTATTTACTTCCTAAGATCCATAAATCCATAGACCAGCCACCAGGTAGACCAATTGTATCCGGCATTGGGTCACTAACAGAACCCTTATCGGTATTCTTAACTGAAAAACTTAAACCATTATTGACATGTATAAGAGCAAGAATAAAGGATACTACAGAATTTCTGCAGATTGTGTCAGAATCGCAACTTGACCCGGACTGGCTTATGTGCACTCTTGATGTGTCCTCACTCTACACCAGCATCCCTCATTGGGCGGGTCTTCAAGCCTTGGATTATTGGCTCAATAAAACCAATTTATACCCCCCTGGGATGAATACACTTATATTGTGTATGGTTGAACATGTACTTACGAAGAATGTCTTTTATTTTCAGCAAAACTGCTATTGGCAATTACAAGGCACGGCTATGGGTGCGTCCTTTGCACCCATATATGCTGATTTATTTATGGGTTATATTGAGGATATGATCATATATGATCCCATGCATAATATCTACATACCAGAAATAGATATATGGAGGAGATACCTGGACGACTGTTGGCTTATATGGAAAGGAGGTGTTGAATACCTCAAGGAATTTATTCAACACTTGAATGGGAACATCTGGGGTATCTAATTCACTGTTGAATACAGCTTAAATAAAATCAGTTATTTGGATGTACAGCTAACACGACAGAGAGATAACACTCTCAAAACATTGGTCTACAGAAAATTTCCACAGTACAACACTCTTTTGCATGCAGAAAGCTTTCATCCTAAACATATTATCAAAAATATACCAAAATCTCAATTTTTGAAGATGAAAAGAATTTGTTCTTCAGTGGATGATTTAAGAAACCACCATACTGATTTGACAAGGAGATTCTTATCTAGAGGTTATTCTGCACGCACAATTGAGTCAGCAGTCCAACTCAGTCAAGACAAAACCAGGGAATCTATTCTCCAATATAATACTAGGATTGATAATCAGGAATCTGATGTTTGCAGATTTATTACCACTTTTGGTAGGAATAGTGCCAATTTAGTCAATATAATAAATACACATTGGAATATACTTAATTCACATCCCCTGTTGGGTAATTATCTAGGTGATAGATGTTATTTTTCTTACAGGAAAGGTAAAACATTAGGATCACTTTTTTCTCACTACAAGAAAACAAGGGTAACTGAAGACAATTTCAGTCAGAGAACACTCACTGGGGATAAACTCATAGGTATTTACCCATGTGGACATTGCAGCTTTTGCAAATACATCTTTAAAACTAGTAGTTTTACTAGCAGGAATACTGGACAAGTATATAATATACAATTCTTTGGGAATTGCAGTTCAGATTGGATCATCTATCTGGCCACTTGTACATGTCAAGCATTTTATATAGGCCAAACTTCCAGACAGTTTCGTATCAGAATTTCTGAACATCTAGGAGACATTAGAAACCAAAAATTAACTAATGCACTTTACAGACACTCCCTTAAACACCCCACGGCCAAATTTACATTTACCATTATTGATCACATTATTGGTAACCGATGTTTCAAAACAGGGTGGCATGACATTTTAAATGCCAAAGAAAAGAGGTGGATAATCAAACTTGGTGGGTTGTTTCCGCCTGGACTAAATGACAAATTATAATTTCTGTTTGCTCACTGTGTTTATGTTGTTTTTCATGGTATTGCTAGAAACCAACATGCATCCCAGCTCAGTGTCTATTGATACTTAGATATAGAATTGTGTTTCGGTTCTTTATTTATAATTATGGACATAATGGCCAAACATATTTCTCATGTATTGTTTATACATTTGTGATGTGGTGTATACAGCCCTATTTAGTTATATATCATTATTTTTGAGCTTTATGTTCCTATATATTTTTCAGTATATATATATTCCCATACTTATCTTGACACTGAATTGTATTTTATTTTATTTTATTACTTATAACTATGGGTATTATAGCTTAATTTATTCCTCATATCTTTCATATATTTGTGATGTGACATATATAGCTTTATTAAGCTATTGTACATTTTGAGGATTATGTGTCATTCTTCAATACACACATATATATATTTGTATTTTCTCTTTTGTACTGAAAATGAATTACAGGAAGTGATGTCATTCTAATCTAATTATGAACATTATATAAGATGATGCTTCATTGCTTTTGACTACTGCACTACTGAAGAAAGCCTTGCGGCTGAAACCGGTCTAGTTACTGTGTTCAATAAAATTATATTATATTGATCTTCCTTGGTGCTGGCTATTCTCTTGTTTTGGGTCTATCCTCCAAGAGTCCCTTACCCAAATTAATGACTGGTGCCAAAAGCATGCCTTAAACTGAATGCCAGGAGATGCATCATTTTTCCTGTTGTGGTAGATGTCATCACCACTAATTATGACAGTAATAACAATGCACTGAGCATGCAATCAGGTGTGAGGTGACTTGTGCACTAAGGTTGGTAGCAACCTAACAGTTTCCCACTGTGTCAGCACCATTGTATGGAAGGCTGTCTACATGGCCCACCTCACAAATAAGGGTATGTCATCCAGGAACAAGGAGGCCACAACATCCCTGTACTCTACCCTTATCAGATGCATTACCGAGTACAATGGCTCCTTTGACATGTACCTTGCCAAGCAAATGCAGCAGTTGCAGAGACCACAGAGGTTCTTGACCAGGCAAATCCAGGGTCTTCAGCACCTACCCTATACAGATAGGCTGAAAGCCCTGTCCCTGTACCAGTCTCATACAGACTGATAATAGGCAATCTGTGTCTGGCGTACAAAGCCATTTCCAAACCATCCTTGATGGCATTTCTGAATATCCATAAGACAAATCCCACTCATGCAACCCACATGCAAGGCCCTCAGCTCATTTGTGACATGTATAGTACCTATTGGTGGGATAGTGTAGTGTCCCACATAAAAAAACAGTCTGTAAAATACAGTCCTTCCTGATGTCTAGCAGAGTACCTGTATAGCCCTCTTGAGGAAGAAGCTGGTCGACTGCATGGGAAATGGAAAAGACACCCCTGGGATCCCTAGTGTTTCCCAGCTGGACATGGGAAACAGGTTCTTGCTTTAAAGGGACATGGGTAAAAGTCTGGGCTAGGTTTTTGAGGGCATCCAGGCCAATAGCCTGGTATCATCTTATGAACCTATGCACCTAGTACTTTACATGTGTCCTGTATGTATTGCAGACTGTCTTGCAATGTTGTCTGAAATTAATCCCTGTGAGTCTGACCTGTGTAGTTACTGCATTGATAGAGTATTCACTTGTTCCTTCATTAGTTATTACACATATCATTAAACCTTGTCATTGTGTCTGGTCTGCATAGCAATAAGTCAGTTCTTACAGTACTTGCATATGCACTTGGTGACACTGTATAGCATTGTTCTTGGTCACACTTACCATTCTGCTAATAGGTCCATCACACAGTAGGATTTGTCACCCTTTGTTGAGGGCCTTACAGTAGCTGTAAAAGAGATGGATTCTGGTAGTCAGACCTAACGTGAAGTCTGGTCTGAAGGGCCCATAGGTGGCAAAGCTGTGCCGGACTTTGACAGGAGTGTGTGTGTGTGTGTGTGTGTGTGTGTGTGTGTGTGTGTGTGTGTGTGTGTCAGCAAACATACTGCAGGATATTAATTTACATATGTTGTCTTCCCCTTGCAGGTAAACACGGGGGTTGGTGTCTCTCCCCCTCACAACCTGGTGTCTTTGCAGATTCTCATGATGACGGTGGTCATAGTGAGGCACAGGTGGGGTTGTCGGAGGCTGAGTCTGTGCCATTGGTTGGTATCCCACTTTCACCCACACTGTCCTTGCACACAGTCAGTATGCCCACACATACACAATCCCCAGCAGCCACAGATAATGGACATTTGGAGGATGGTGGCATGGGACAGGCTAGTATGGTGGCTATGGCAAGTGTGAATGTAGACACTAGCCATAGCCAGAGAGCAGGCAAGGTCACACACAGCAGATGGACAGGGTTGCTCGATGGGGGACTGCTGCCAATCAATCCCCTGTTGCAAGTGTTATAGCAGGTGTCACCAGACATATGTTACAGTCCATCATGGAGGCACAGGTGTGTACTGACTGCAACACCAGACAGATGCCCAGGGTCATGAATGCAGCACTTCCTGCCATGTGTGAGGACCTCCACAGCATTTGTGATGCCATATGTAATTTTGCTGATGTTGTGGATTGACGGTGGGGTGAGACATTGTCACTGCTTAACCGTGCAATGCCTGTGCTTGAGCATGTGGTGGGAATAGGGCATTGGCTAGGTGGAAGTAGGTCAGCACCAAGATCAGCTGGGAGCCCATATGACCATGCACATTCATAGTCCCATAGTGTCAGCACCACCAGCACTGCTAAAGGGAGGGTGCTGTCCACACCACACCAGAGCAGGCCATAGTTATGTGGTCCTGACCAGTCCCATCAGGGATATGGGTCCAGCAGACAGCAGTCACTATCGGAGAGTAGTGCTGCATCTGTACTTGGGCCTGGGGGTGCCATTGAGACTGCTGGCAGAAACAGTTCCCATGTCTATAGCGGGAGATGGTGAACTGTACATCCTGCCATGTATGGTCCATGGCTGTCCAACATAGCCCTGTATAGGGCATCCACATGTCTTGATTGTGTGCATACAAGAACTCACACATCTCTATCACAGGCCAGTCACCACCAGACATGCACAGCTCCTCTGCATGGTCAAGTTGAAAGCCACCATGCCAGACACACACACACAGATGATATAAACCATATGGGCCAGCCTAGGCCTCAGGCAATCCCACACCACACCCTGTGCATTTGATAATACTAGTGCCACATCCCTTTTATGCATACAATCGGTTCAGGCACATACTCACATGGGTCTGATGCACAGGGTGAATATAGTGCAGTGTAGTAATGCAATGTTGTGTAAGGTTCTGTCTGCTGACAATAGTTATGGATACACATCGAGGAGTATGTACCTTTTTAGACATGATGCATTATTGCTGTTAGTATGCTGACTGACTGTAGTGTCACATTCTATATTCTGTTTGTGTTTCAAGTGTCTGTATGTCTGCAGGCTGTGGGCCTGCTGACAGTAGCAATGGTAATTATGGTGGAGTGGAAACACAGTCACCTTTTCATAGCCAAGGTACGGCTGTATATGTACATGTTTACGAGGTGTGTTTACATGCAACAGTGTGTGAGGATCAATTGGGGTAGACAGTGTGACCTTGCATACATACCCTTGACACAGCCAGCTAGCCTGCATAAATGTCACCTGGGTGTTCTGTAGTAGCACAGGCTCACAGAACAGAGGAGTTTATTTGAGTACTGGCACTAGGTCACTCACAAGCTTAGCCATTACTTTAACTGCAACAGATTCACCTATCAGCACCTGTTGCCCCTGCCATTTCTGTCCCAAACACTTAAACTTCATGCAGTTGATAGGGTATTCCTAGTATTGTGTATGGTAGGTGTAGGGTATATATTCCTGACACAGGTCAGCCTGTGTCAGTCTAATCTGACAATCACCAGTATGTGTGTCTGCTAACTCATATGCATGCCTGGCCTGTCATGCAGGTAGTGCACACAGAGTCATAGTCCTATGGATCGGTCAGCTGTTGAAGGGCTGAGCACAGCCCCTACCTACACAGTCTTACAAACAATAGCACTAGATACAAAACACAAATAGCACAGAGGTGATGAAGTGTTGCAGTGTCTGCCACACACACACACACACACACACACACACACACACACACACACACACACACACACACACACACACACACACACACACACACACACACTGCTGCATGGGGACATGCATTGAAACACACATGCACATGGAGTTGACACTTCTCAGAGTAGATAACCTACCCATCTATTTATGTACAATATACAGTGATACGACCATTGCATGCACCACAGTGGCTCTGTGTTAGAAACTGTGTAGCTGTGCTTGTAAGGTGGATGACATCTGTATGGGCTGAAACTAAGTTGGAAATGGGGGAATTCACAGGGTGGAAGACACACACAAAATGGTACAGACATCATATTCACACAGTAAAGACAGCCACAGAGGATGTGGAAACAGAACCACATGCACAGTTGCCAACAGACATATTAGTAACCCTACATATCCACTTGTATGTACTATAGTGCTACATAATCATAACATGCTCCACATAGACTATATGCCCTGGACATAACACACAACCTCTTACAATATGTAATCTTATGGATACCTTCATGGATGGTGGGATAACCCACCAGAAATAGTGATTGGTCTCATCTACTGCTCCTACAAACCTAGGCAAGTGATAGACTGACAGACTTTGTATCAGCAAGATGTGGCAGTGAGGTACGATGTTTGATGCTGGCATGTGTGTCACTCCAGTAACTGTGACATATTTGGCAATGATATCACAGGACTGCTCATTGTTAGGGGAGACAGACCACATATAGGTTGCAATCCTCTGGATATTTCATGTACATCTGTACAGATGACTGGTATGGGCTGTATAATGTTACATGGTGCACATGAGGCAGATGCCATTAACAGGCTCTTTAAAGTAATGTCATGGGTATGGGGTCAACAGGCCTTAAAATGGTATAATCTACACACACAACAGGCACAGGGGATATGTTTCACACACACTACTGTAGTTGTCAATAGTGAGATTAGAACCCCTATCTATCTAATTATTTGTACTATAGTATTACACAGTCATTGCACATGCCACAGAACTTGGAAGATTGACAAGTGTATACAGGTACTTCTAAGGTGAATGACATCAGCACGCCTTGTAAAGTAGCGCAATGGGAAGTGTACTGGGTGGTACATGCCACAAAATGGTATAACCCACACCCCCAGAGGATATGATTCACAGTTATCACATGCACTACAGAGCTTAGACGTCTGACAAGTGTCTAATGTTACTACTAAGGTGAATGACATCAGCAGATCTTGTGAAGTAGGGCAATGGGAGGTGTACTAAGTGGGAACGGTCTCTTAATACTTAAACCTACAGACACACACACACACACACACACACACACACACACACACACACACACACACACACACACAAAGGCAGGTGATATATTACAACCCCCACCTCTGTACTATTACACAATGGAGCTTACCTTCATGCTGGCACGTGTGACTGCTTATAACCGGTATGCCACTGTCCGCAGCAGGACATCACTCTACGAAATTCAGGGTAGCCTGTGTATGATTCACTCTGTGTGTGTGTCTCCTTGTGTGTGTGTCTCTCTCTCTCTCTCTCTCTCTCTATCACTGTCTGTGACTCTCTTCCCCACATCTATGTGTGTGTATGGTTGACATATTGTTATATGTTGACCATATATATGTCTGTGTATCACACACAACAAATGCAGATATATCACATGGGCCACATACAGCTAGCTGACGGTAATCCTGTCTGATGGGTGTATGTAGAGATAGTTAAGGTGTACATAGCTGTCTGTATGGAAAGACATATCTGCACAATACAGTCATATAGTCTGATGTGCGTTCCGACATGGGCAGTGATTATGAGCATGCCCAGTATGATCTTCCATAGTAAGAGTGGGACTCCATTCCGGAGATAGTTTTACTCTGGTCCGGGGTTTGTGTGCTACAGCCATATCTCTTAAAAGTAAACAGGAAGTTGCTAGAGTTACAGGGTTTGTTCATAGGTTCATAGGTTCATACTAGGCTATCTGCCCGAGGGCATTTACAAGCCTAGCCCATCGTTTTGTGGCTTACGCCACCCCTTTAGTATGGGGAACTATACCCATTATTTTGCTGTGCCTCTGTCGAGCAGTGACACTGAGGTTATCCCTGGGGTATATCTGTGATCTCCCATCCATTGGTCAAGATTTCTCTTGAACAAGGCCAGCGAGGTGCTCTGCCTCACATGTACCGGGATTTTGTTCCACAGCATAGGGAGTCTTTGGGTGATGAATCTATCCCTCCAGCACGTCCTATTAATAGCCGTGTCAAGGTTTAAGTCTCCGCCCTTGTGGCTCTGATGGATCTAGATTTTTGAGGTGAAGCATATTCATCAAATCTGGGTTTGACATGGCCTTGTATGTTAGGCAAAGGTCACCTCTGAGCAAGCGGTGGCGACTGAATAGAGCTAGAGTTCTTTCAGTCGGGCAGCATAGGACAGATTTTTGAGACCCTTTATCCTTTTGGTGAGGAACTTTTGTGGCCTCTCCAGCTGCTGCAAGTGTCGGGTCAGATACATTCCGAATGGGGCATTGTACTCAATCATTGGTCTGATGAGTGATGAGTAAAGGGAGACTATGACCTCCCTTGATCTAGATGAGAATCCCTTCATGATAAGGTGGGCAATGTAGAAGGTCTTCCTAACTACTTTAGCTACATGGGTGTCGAATGACAGACTACTATCAACCTGGGTGCCCAGGTCCCTGTTAACTTCTTCTGTGCTCAGTGGATTGCCACCTATTTGGTAGCTAGGGGTAACCTTGTTTTTCCCGAAGGGTATGACTATGCATTTTTTGGCATTTAACTTTAGGCCGTGGCTCTGGCACCAGTTATCCGTTTCTGTGAGACCCTTCTGAAGGATATCTGTATCAGATGTGTTTTCTACTATGGCGCCCAGTTTGCAGTCATCTGCAAACTTTGTCAGCCATAACCCTCCTGTGTTTGCTTGTACTGAAAAGTAGATGCCAAACAAGAGTGGGCCCAGGACTGAGCCCTGTGGGACACCACTTGTGACAGGCTTTGAGTCTGACATGGCGCCAGCAACTCTGACCCTGTGGGTTCTGTCACTCAGCCAGTTTGCAACCCATCTTGTGATGTATGGGTTGACATTTAAGCTGATGAGTTTTTCAATGATACCCGAGTGGGGTATTGTATCAAGGCCTTAGCCAGATCGAGGTAAGCTGTATGGACTGCCTTTCCCTCATCAATGGCTTTGGTGACTGTTTCAAAAGTCAACCAAGTTTAAAAGGCATGATCTGCCTTTGACAAAGCCAAACTGGGTTGGATCCAAAGTCTGCAAATTCCTATGTCTTTATTTATGAGGTCCATTATGATCCTCTCCATGGCTTTGCAGATAAGGCTTGTCAAGCTAATGGGCGGTAATTTCCAGGGTCGGTGGAGGCACCGCTTTGTGAAGTGGTACCACAGTTGCAGTGCGCCACTCCCTGGGCACGTATCCAGAGGTAAGACTTTGATTAAACAGCTGTCCTAGCTGTGGGTTTAATTCCTCATTGAGTTCATGGAGCACACAGCCGGGACACCATCAGGTCCCATGGATGCTGTGTTTTTGCTTTGGAGAGCAGTTCTCACTTGGGCTGGAGATGTTTGGGGGCTGCAATCGTTTGGTATAGATATCTCTCCTTTTGGGGAGGGGGAAGTTTGCACTGAACCTGTCAGCCAGTATGTTGGCAATGTCTGTAGGATCAGTAATCTTCACATCATTTTGAACTAGCTCTGAGCATATCTGGGAGTTTCCTCCTGGTTTCTAACATAGCTAAAGAAGGCCTTATGATTGTCTTTTGAGTCTTTAGCTATTTTTCTCTCAAAATTTGCTTTGGATGATTTTATGAGAGCTCTTAGTTTTTACTTATAGTGATCAAGGGTGTCTTACCTTTTAAGGATTTTGCTCTATCTTGTAGTAGCTTCCTCCTTTTGTTGTAGAGTTTGTTTATGGCTGGGGTCCACCAGACTGGACGCTTGCCTTTGGTACAAAGAGTCTTTGTTTTGCTTGGGATTGCCTTATCCATGCAGTCCTGCAGGTGCTGGTAGAAGGCATTTGTAAGTGATTCAGCGGCTTGAGTACTGTTTTCCACTGCTCGGGGGCCTTAAAGGAGACCACACTAGTCTTTAGAAGTGTGAAGTCAGCTTTTGAGAAGTTCTTTACTGTGGTCTTTTTTATTTCAGGTGGGGGTGGGATGAGGACCTCCAGCGAGATTAGTTTGTGGTCTGATCTCACCAGTGAGGGGTACACCTCCGGTGTTGAACATTGTGCTCCCATGTTCGTGATGATGTACTGTCCTGCCACTGACATTTTCTGACATATCTGATGTCTGACATTGCCATGTATTGTGGCATTACTTAGTGACAGATATCCACAGATCATCACAGTGCTTTACCAGAAAAATACAAGATGTATGATGCACAGGTCAATATTCAGAGCCCAACTATAGACATTCTTGCCCAAAATGGCCAGTTGAGAGGTGTGCCTACAGCTGTTTGACTGATGAAGTTGTGTAAACAGCCCAGCATCTTGGTGATATACTGGCTGGGGTTCTCCTGCTTGTGTGGTATTCTTCTTACCTGAGAAGTCATATCCTGGTGCATACCTCTCAACTGTACAGTTTTTGTGAGATTGTCTAGATGTTTGTCTAGAAGTGAAATTCAGTCTACATAAACTTCTGTTTTTATGGCAAGTTAATTGCAAATAATTGAAGACTGACATTACAAAATAATGACAGACAGTAGTGTTTCAGACTTCATAACCTTCAGACAATTCCTGCTAATGCAAAACCCATTATTCAACCAACTTTCTCAGTTTGTAAGAGCAGTATTAACAACACATGCCTATCATTGGGTCTTTGTCCCACTATTATTTATGACCTTGTCCAGATGTCTTGCTGTTAGAGATTGAGAGGTATGGTTGCGGGTACAGAGTGCATTCTACTGTGCAGAAATGTATATTATATGTGTAGTATATTCCACATAGCACTGTGACTTTCAGGTATGTCAGTGGCAGGACAGTACAGGGTAATGTGGTGAACCACTGACAGACAGTTGTGCATAGGTTGATAGGTTGATATGACTTTAGTAGGGTACTGGCCCTGAAGCCCTTACAATCCATGCAGATGAGAATGTAGCCCATGTTAAGACATGTCAGCACACAGAGCCCCTGTCCAGCAGGGACACAGGTGGAGTCACAGGACTGTAGTTTGTGTTTCCCATGCACTTATACAGGGAGCACATCATTAGGGGTATTGAGGCACTTGGCTTGATGTGGACAGGGAGTGTATTCCACAGATGGGGGGGGGGGAGTGTGTGGGACACATATCTGTCCCACCAACAAACCATACTGATATCACAGACCAGGTTGAACTTGCAGCTATGGGTGCTCGAGTGGGCCTTGACTTCCAGATGTGCAACAGTCCCATAAAGGCAGGGTCTGGACTGCTTTGTATGCCAAACAGGGGACACCTCTGCAGAGTATGTATGGAATGAGATAGAGGGACAGTGCTGTTAGGCTATCTGTGTAGGGTAGGTGTTTGGGGTTTGGGGTAAGGCCTTAGTGTTTGCAAGATACTAGTGTGTGGACTCTGCATGGTCTGTGTTATGCAGGTTTGTGGAGTTCTCATGTGTTTTTGCCTCTGAGGTGTCCTTTGTTTGGGTTTTTGTTTTGTTGAGGACAGCCACTTACATAGGTGTGTATTGTGTATTTGCAGGTGATGTTGACTGATTCCATACACTGCTTGGCACCTATGTTACTGAACAATTTGTTCAGGTGTGCACATTCTCCATTTGTCTGGCCAGTGGTCCCCCTTCCCCTTATATGTGTCTCTTTGCCATTCTGTAGTCCAGTTACAGGCTTTGCCCACGGTGACGAGCATGCAATTAGGTCCCTCAACAACAGGTACAAATATGACTCTGTCATAGTACATGTGGGTGTGAATGACCTGAGACGTACCTCTCTGGACTACATGAAAAGGGGAGCTCTTGGATTATTTAGCTCAGTCGGGTATGACCCTAGCCCTGAGCAGCATCCTACCATCACCCAGAATGATACCACAGTACAAGCAGAAAATGATTGATTTCAACAATTGGCTAAGTTTCTGGTGTCATTCTAAGGGGATACAGTATCTGTCTGCCTGGAATGACATCATTGACAGACCTCGATGCTTTGCCAGAGATGGCCTGCATCTGTCACCCTTAGGCTACCAGATACTGGCCAAGGCTCTTGCCACACCTATAGTGCCTTTTTAGGCGGTGTTCCAAAGACCAAATTACCACTATAACAGCTACAAACAAATGCAATTTGAGAGTCATGCTGCTCAATACTAGAAGTCTAAATCTTAAAATGCACTCGCTTGAAGTACTCCTTAAAATGGAGAACATCAACATTTGTGCTGTAACAGAGACCTGGCTCAAGGCAGCAGAAAGCACCCCTGCACTACCAGGCTACAACTCATTCCATACCTTTCGGCCCCAGAACTTGGACCGAAGCTCCAAAGGTGGTGGTGTTTCCATATTCATAAAGGATGTGCACACCTCCAGACTGGTAGCCCAACATAACGCATCTGAGATACTTCAGTTGCAGCTAACATTGGATAAGACAGCAAATCAGGTCGTAGCCTGCTATAGGTCCCCAACCATGTCCCAAAATTCACACTCTACATTCCTAAGTACCCTGGAGAATATTAGGGTCCAACCTAGCACTCTCATACTGGGCAACTTCAACTACCCCTCCATTAACTGGGAAAACTATTCATGTACCAATACACTTGCCCAACACTTTCTGGAATTCATTAATTCCAATCCCCTGGCCATCTGCTGGGGGATGCTGGCTATGCACTGGAGCTGTGTGTGAGGACACCCATCATAAATGCACACACACACACACACACACACACACACACACACACACACTGAAGAATGCCATAATGAGGCACACACACAAACCAGGATCATTATAGAGCATGTGTTTGGGGTGCTCAAGTCACGGTTCTGCTGCCTTGACATATCTGGTGGAGCCCTGCAGTACTCTCCAGCCACATGTGCACACATGTTCATAGTATGTGCCATGGAATACAATATGATCTTGCAGAAACAGCTGTGGCAGGAACATCACAGGGAAGGCCCACACAATCCCCCACCATTGCCAAGGCCCACACAGGCACAGTGGGAGTCAGAAGAGGAACCCTCCTGAACCTACTCCTGTAGGCAGACAGAGGAGTGCCCAGTATGCCTAGGCCTTGGCAAAGATGCAATGTGTAGCACACACACTGACACTGTAAGGACCCAGGGACTGACATCTCTCTCTCACTCGCACACACAGTAAAATGGATGCCGCACACATCACACTACCTGTATCTTGCCATGTATAGGCTGTGTACTGCATGTATCTGACAGTGCCAGCCCTCAAGCACTGTCATCACAACTGCCACAGGCACAAGGTAAGTCAGTCTTCTCAACAATAAATGAATGGAGTAATACATTGTGGTAACATAGCTATGGTATCACTGTATGCATACAAGGAAATGGGGTGGTCTACCAGGATAGCAGCAGACAACTGACAGCTATGTGAGAAAACAGGAAATGTCTGCCCAATACTGGTTTCCCCAGAGTAAGCAGTAGTCCCCTAGGTGACATATCTCACCGCAGTATATGTGGGGGGCTAACTAACTAGGGGGACATAGGTCACATGCATGGATGTCAATGTGGGAGTCCCATACTCACAACTCAGCCTCACCCAGCAAGTCAGTCATAGAAAAACATAAAAACATGTCTGGCAAAGGCCCATAAATGGGGACAATGAAGAAATGTTCCTGTACAGACTTACACAGTGATATCACAGCAGGTCTTGCAGTTGCAGTAAGGCTCTGAAGGGTAAGAAGTCTGAAACCCAAATGTCTGCCATTACAATTTAACCTGTGGTCTTTAGTGATATGCCTGTAGTCTCCAAGACAGGCAAAATAATATGCTAAAATGGAACCAAAATGTAAAGGGAACATCATCACAGTCTGTGTAAATGTGGACAGCTGACAGGTGTGCCCCCCACACACATACCCATGTTTCCATAGAAATGCAGTAACAGTAATGTTTGTAGGGTAACAACAGCAGAGCACACATTCTCAGGGCTGTCCCAATCAACTTGATAACTCACTGCATGTCCACAATATGCAGGGGCCAATGAGCTATGTATATGTGTGGTCAATACTGTCAGTATGCGGCCTGCATTTACTTCTAGCTGTCGTGTCTTAGTGGCCTAGGTACAGTAGTGCGGTTGACAGGGTCTATGTTCCAAGAACTGCAGTGCCAACTATTCTGCATGTCAAATACAGCTACAGTAGGAGTTGCACACTGTCCAGGCATCAATATCTGTAACTGCAGGACAGCTGGACAGGTCAGGGACAGAGGGCCACACATATGGATATTACACAGCTCAGAGTAACCTACACAGTGCCTAGAATACCCAGCAACTGTACATACTTTTTGCAGAATTTACAGAGGTTTGCATCATATTTATGGTCTCCTTATCATGAAATTGTGGTTTTCTGGCAAATCATTGGCAAATTACAAAAGACTAAAGTCAGGCAATAATGACATATTGTAGTTTCAAACTTCATACCCTTTAAGAAAATGCATGCTAATGCAAAACCCATTATTGTATCACCTTTTTAGGTTTGTAAGGCCAATAGTTAACAATGGTCCCTATATGTAGGCATTTGTCCCCAAAGTACTTACTGCTTTCTCCAGATGTCTGGCTCTAAAAAATTGGGAGGTATGGTGCCTAGTAGGACAGCAAGTACCTGAAGGTCAGTGTACTGCCAGGTTATAAAAGGCTGCCAATGTACTGTGTCAGCACTGACAACATGTCACTGGCCAACATCCATACCCCTGAAATGACAGGTTGTCACAGAAGGAGCACAAGTATGCCTCGTATATCTGTTCTGCTTGTCCTACCATTACATTTGCCTGCCAACTATTTACAAAACAAGAAAGGGTCATGTCAAAGCAGCAATGGCAGGCAGTGGGGAAGCAGATGTCATACCCATAAGAGAAAGCAAGCAAATACCAAACTGGTCTCTTAACGGTCTATGTTTGGCAGAACAGTAGGAACACCCTGTCCCCATCTGTGGGCCTTTGTCTGACTGTCATATATGGGCCTGTCCAGATGTCAGTCTGTGACAGTTTGACAGCTAGGCCAACATGTAGCCTCATAATAACATATAGCAACACAAACCATCTGAGGACCACAGAAAATGTAGTGTCACAATGATGGATAACCTGCTAAATAGACACACTCAGAGGTGTGAAGTCCATAACCTTGTGTGTGATGTTACGGCACTTACCCTGCTAACATCAGAATTAGAAATACATAACAGCAACCATAGGTTCATAGGTTCATAGGTGTGTACTAGGCTAATGGTCCTGGAGCCTTTGCAAGCCTAGCCCATAGGATTACCTTGGCATCTTGCCACCCAACCTTAGTTCCCAATGCCTTTGTTGAGTAGAGTCACCAGAGTGGAGTGATCCACGGGGCGAATTTTCTATTTCCAGTCGACTCATCAAGCTTTCTCTTGAAGAGGGCCAGTGAGGTGCTCTGCTTGACATGTATAGGAAGTCTATTCCATCGCATGGGCAGTCCCTGGGTTATGAACCTGTCCCTCCATCATGTTCTGTTAATTGTGGTAATGAGGTTGAGGTCTCTGAAGCATGTGGTGCATAGGGATTGGGATTTCTTTAGATGTAGCATTTCTAACAGAGCTGGGTTAACCATGGCCTTGTAAGTCAAGCAGGGATCACCTCTAAGTAGGTGATATGAGACAGAGAACAGATGGAGTTTTTTTGAGTCTGTCCATATAGGACAAGTATTTAAGGCCTAGGATCCTCTTTGTGAGGTACTATTGCGGCCTCTCCAGTTGTTGAAGGTGTCTAGTGAGGTACATGCCAAATGGGGCATTGTACTTGATGATTGGCCTAATGAGGGAAGAGTAGAGGGAGACAATGACCTCTTTCTTCCTGGATGCAAAACCCTTAGTAATGAGATGCACCACATAGAAGGACTTTCTGCCCACAGTGGCAATGTGGTGGTTAAAAGAAAGGTTGCTGTCAACCTGTGTTCCCAGATCTCTTATAACACCTTCTGTGTTCAGTGAACTACCATCGATGTGGTAATTCATGGGAACCAGGTTTTTCTCAAAGGGAATGAAGACAGATTTTTTGGCATTGAGCTTAAGGCCATGGTTCTGACACCAGTCATTGGTCTCATTGAGGCCTGTCTGTAGGATGTCAAAATCACTTGGGGAGTTAATAATAGCTCCCAACTTGCAAACATCTGTGAACTTTGTCTGCCGGAGTCCCTTCGTGTTGGCCTGGACTTCAGAGAAGTAGATACCAAACAGGACAGGACCCAGGACTGAACCCTGTGGGACTCCACTCTTGACTGGTCAGCAGTCTGACTTGGAGTCAGCTACTTTCACATTGTGGGTTCTATTTGTGAGCCAGTTTGCAACCCACCTAGTGATATAGGGGTTTGATGCCAAGCTTAGTGACTTTTTCTATGATTCCTGAGTGGGGAATGGTATCAAAGGCCTTGGCCAGATCAATATAGGCTGTATGAACCACCTTGCCTTCATCCACCGCTCTTGTGACTGACTCAAAGAAGTCAACCAGGTTGAGCAGGCATGAGCTACCCTAACCAAATTATGTGGGATCCAGAGTTTGGAGATTCCCTATATCCTTGCTTATTAGGTCCATAATGATGCGTGCCATAGCTTTGCATATCAGACTCATCAGGCTAATGGGGCAAAAGTTCCCAGGGTCTGTATTCACTCCACCTTTGTGGAGTGGGATGACTGAGCAGTGCGCCATTCGGTAAGGACAAAGCCTGAGGTGAGGCTGTAATTGAACAGGGCACATAGACGAGGTGCCAATTCACACTGTAGTTCATGTAGAACACAGCCAGGAATATTGTCAGGTCCCATAGAAGTTGTATTCTTTGCCTTGGACAGTGCTATTTTAACCTGTGCAGCAGTACTTTTGGCTGCTTGGCAATCTACTGGTATTGTGATTGGTCCTTTGGGGGGGGTAAAGTTGGCAATATCTGTTGGCTTGGTATAGGGGTTGCCAGTGCGCAAAAGCTCAGAGCAAATCTGGGTATTGCCATGGCGATTCTTTACATAACTATAGAAGGCCTTGTAGTTGTCTTTACTATCTGCTGCAGTTCTGTTTTCATAGCTAGCTTTAGAGGATTTAATGGAGGGATCTCAAGTTTTTGTTGAGGCTGATAAGGGAGTTTTTCCAATCTTGGGACTTCACCTTTATTCCGCATCAGTTTCCTCCTTCTGTTGTAGCGTTTGTTTATGGCAGGGGATCACCAGATTGACTTCCTTTTTTTGGAGGAGAGCATCTTGGTTCTATTGGCTCTATTGGGTATGGCGAGATCCATGCATTTGTGTACATGTTCGTACAGGGCATTAGTGTATGATTTGGCAGTCATGCAGATGTTCTCCAATTGCATGGGTGCCATGAAGTTAGCCACCTCTGTTTTTAGGAGCCCAAACTTAGCTGTTGAGAAGTTTTTCAAGGTGGTTACCTTTGCAAGGGGGAGGGGTGTGAGGGATTTAGATTTCTAAGGTGATTAGTTTGTGGTCAGATCTAACCAGGGAGGAGTTGACTATTGGTATAGAGCAATGGTCGCCCATGTTAATAATGACCAGGTCAAGGATGTTGCTACCTCTAGTGGGGGTAAGAACGAGCTGGTCTAGGGCATTGGAATTAATGAATTTCAAGAAATGTTGGGCAAGTGAATTGGTACATGAGCAAGGAATATACTGATGTATCAAAGTGACAGCAGCCCCTAACATTATTTTGTCAGTTAAAATTCCCTCTAGTGTGTACACCAATGGTGCAGAGTTTGTGGGAAAAACTAGAATGAAAGGTGTTTGCATACTTTATACTGGTGTGCTGCAGATGCTGACTGTGTGATTGGCTGACTATGATACATTCCACCTCCCAGCTATATTATTTGTACTTGCGTGCCTTTATTCTGCTATTTCCTAGTTCTTTTTTTCTTCCCATTTCTGCCCCGTCTAAGCCCAGCAGTGTGCCATGCAAACCTGCTGTTCAAATGTAAACACTTCTGCTAGTTCCTGTTGTTTTTTTTTTTTAATATTTCCTTTGTGTTGAAACCCCACAGTGCACCTCGCAAACCCCTGTAGCTACAGTAAACAGTACTGAGCAGAAAGGGCCCTCCCACGGAAGTGAACATGCTCAGCATTTCTTGAACTAGCTCAGACACACCCCCTTGCTTAGCTGTATTTTGCTGAGCACAAATAGGAGCCGCAGAGCTCCAATGTGCTTACACCAAGCATGACGCATGCCCTTTTCATGTCAGCTGCTTCTCCTGCTTACACTACAGCAAAATACGTCCTACATGGTAAGGTGTAGGCAGGCATGGTCTCCCATTTTGCTACTCAATAAATTTAGCTCATTTGCATTCCCAGCTGCCTTAGTCCCTTGTTACACCACTACACTGGAGCTTCTTAGCTATCAGTGTTAACTTATTGTTTTGGTTCTGCATGTTACTCACTATAATGGCAAAATTCATATTTCATATTAAATTGTCTTTTTACATTTTTTTTTAATTTTCTGCACTATCTCATTTGCACACTGCTGCACTACACTTAAATGGATGACATTGGCCAAAAAAATTAAACTTTGATTTTTTTTAATTTTGAAACAATACAAAGTAACAGGTCTTCAGCAAATCAAAGGACATGGATGAAAAGCAGTCAGAATTACAGGAAAAAACAGTCCAAATCCACCATTTGATTAGTTTAATAGCTCAGGACATAGACAGCATAAATAGCCAAAAAAAGCTTTCGAGTAAAAGACACTTCTTCAGTGTTTAATAAAATTGTCCCACCACAACACAAGCATATATATAATACAGCCAATCAAAGTACAAGCTTAATAATAGCAGCAATCACATCCTTAAAGTGCCCCACATCTTATAAAAGTTCCCTTAAAACTGAGCCTCATTGAGGCTTATATTCTGTCATGTCTATCTTTTAAAATAGGTTTTATTATATTATTCACATTCAAACCGGGCATATGGTCAGCTCTAAAAAAATGAACCAATTTATATTCGGCCAACTCTGTTTTATTTATTAAATCACCCCCATTTTTATTTTTAAACACAACTTTCAAAATCCTAAACTGGAATTTATGCTCAGCACCTGCAGTTGCATATGCTTCGCTAAAGCATTTGTAAGGACATTTCTACGAATGTAAGAACAATCTGCACTTATGCTCTCTTTCAGTTTTTTTATTTGTTTTACCAATATAAAAACATTGGCAGCATAATGAGTTAGCAAAATAAATCACATTTTTTGTGTTACATGTTCCAGCAGCTCTAAATTCAAATAGCGTTTGGCTAATTGGGTGTATAAAGCTTAAGTTCATATTAATATCTGCACAATGTGTGCAGTTATAACATGGTTTAGTGCCGGATTTATTAATTTTTTTTGTAGCACATTATCTCTCCTTATATCCTTATAGCATAAATGTTGCTTTAAATTCTTTTCTCTTTTAAAAACAAAATGTGGTGTCTCACCTACTAGATCCACCACTTCTTGACTGGATGTAAATATAGTCCAGTTCTTTTTAATTATTTGCTTAACAAGACCTGTGTGTCGATTATATTTCATCATATAGCTCAATGTATCCATAGTTCTATTTGATTTGGCTGTCTCCACCTCAATGTTATCAGCCTTACCCCTCAAATATGGTCTGGCTGTATCATTCCTTAACCTAGTAACTATCCCCTTTATTTCTTGTAAAATAACTTCATTATAACCCCTTTCCATAAAAGAGTCTGCCATCTCATTCATTTCCAGCTCAAAGGTTACATCTTTTGTAAGAAGAAACTGTTGCAGAAAACAGGAAAATCCCAGGATGCAAAAAACTTCCTTAGCAGCCTCAGTAAGAAACTGAGATCCCTCATAAAATCCTCCAAAGCTAGTTATGAAAATAAAATTGCCAAAGATTCCAAAGACAACCACAAGGCATTCTATAACTATGTCAAGAATCTAAATGGCAATGCTCAGATCTGCTCTGAGCTAAAACAGCATTAAATATACTGATACCAAGGATATTGCCAATATCCTGGTAGATAGATTCAGTGCCAACTTCACTCCCCTCTCACGCCCCTAAATGGCCCATCTCAATACCGGAAGATTGCTAAATTCCGGTAATAACGGCCACACAGGTAAAAAACGCACTCTCCAAAGCTAAGAATACAGCATCCATGGGTCCAGATGACATCCCGGGCTGTGTACTACATGAACTACAATATGAACTGGCACCTCACCTAAGTGTCATGTTTAATCATAGCCTCACCTCAGGTTTCGTGCCCACTGAGTGGCGCAGAGCTACAGTTATCCCACTCCACAAGGGGGGATCCACCTTGGATCCCGGAAACTACTGTCCTATCAGTCTGACAAGCCTTATCTGCAAGGCCATGGAGCATATTATCTTAGAACTTATAAACAAAGACATTGGCAACCTTCAAACACTGGACCCCACCCAGTTTGGGTTCGTGAAGGGAAAATCTTGTCTTCTGAACCTGATTGACTTCTTCGAATCAGTCTCCAGAGTCATGGACAAGGGTAAGGAGGTCCACAAAGCCTATCTAGACCTTGCCAAGGCCTTTGACACTATCCCCCACTCTGGAATCATAGACAAACTTACTAAGCTGGGCATTAATCCCTACGTCACCCAATGGGTTGCTAACTGGCTTACTGATAGAACCCACACTGTAAAAGTAGCCAACTCCAAATCCAGACAAGTGACAAGTGGAGTACCTCAGGGTTCAGTCCTGGGACCGCTCTTGTTTGGCATCTACTTCTCTGAAGTACAGGCCAACACTAAGGGACTCTGGATAACAAAGTTCGCAGATGACTGCAAACTGGGAGCCATTATTGAATCCCCAAATGATGTGGATACTCTACAAAAGGGCCTTACAGAAACAGATGCTTGGTGCCAGAGCCATGGGCTCAAGCTCAATGCCAAGAAATGTATAGTTATCCCCTTTGGGAAAAAACATGTACCCATGAATTACCATATAGGTGGCAGTACACTAAGCACCAAAAGTGTGATAAGAGACTTAGGGACACAGGTGGACAGTGGTCTCACCTTCGATAACCACATCACCACAACAGTCAGGAAATCCTTCTATGTGGCACACCTCATCACTAAGGGCTTTTCATCCAGAAAAAAGGAGGTCATTGTCCCACTGTACTCATCCCTCATTAGACCCATTATAGAATACAACGCCCTGTTTGGTATGTACCTCTCAAGACATCTGCAACAACTGGAAAGGCCACAGAAATACCTCACTAAAAGAATCACAGACCTAAAGCAGATGCCCTACGCTGAAAGCCTTCAAAAACTCCAGCTGTACTCTGTTGCATATCGTCTACTCAGAGGCAATCTCTGCTTAACATACAAGGCCATGTCAAACCCAGAGCTGTTGGACATGCTACACTTAAAGAAATCCCAATCCCTCAGAGCCACACACTCCAGGGATCTAAACCTTGTCATCACAATAAAGAAAATATGCTGGAGGGATAGGTTCCTGACCCAGAGACTCCCCAGACTCTGGAATAGATTGCCCATACATGTCAAGCAGAGTGCCTCTTTGGCCATCTTCAAAAGGAACCTTGACGATTGGATGGGAGAAAGGAAATTCACCCCGTGGATCACGTCAGTCGCCCTGCTATACAGGGGTCCAGGGAAGTAAATAGTGTGGGAAGAAATAGCCAGGGAATTGTTATGGCTAGGCTTGTATAGGCCCTAGGGCTGATAGTCTAGTACCAACCTATGAACCTATGAACCTAAGTCTGCTAGCTCGCATAAGCTGTCCCATTACTACCCCCTTAAAAATATGCCTGGGGTGTAAGCTTTGTCGGTGGACATACTTGCTAACTTGTATATCTTTCCTATGAATTTTGGAATTAAAAGACACATCATCCCTAGAAATGACTATATCCAAAAATGTATTTCATCCAAAGATGAGTTCACCTCAAATCTCAAAAAGTTTGTGGTAGTGTGCAAAAATTATACAAATGCTGTAAGTTCTTCCTTAGTGCCATTCCATAACAGGAAGACATCATCCACAAATCTTTTAAAGAACACTAGATGTTCATTTTTATAACACATCTGTACTTCTGAGAATATGTATTGTTTTTCCCATCTAACTAGAACTATGTAAGCATAGGTGTTAGCTCCCACTGCAGACATTGATGGTAACAGTCATCATTAAACATAAATATGTTATTATTCAAGACACAGTCCAGCATAGAACATAATAGGTTCACTTTCATTGCATCGTGTACCTTATGTACTGTTAAATATTCCCGTACTGATTCAATTCCATACTCACTGGGAATAATGATAAAAAGTGACCTAATGTCCATAGTCACTAAAAAAGATGTCAGAGCTTACATTTATTAGAGATCACTCATTCAACATCTATACAAAATCATGAGTATCTTTAATATAACTATGGCAGTATTTCAAAGCAAGGACTAGTTGTCTATCCACATATTTAGAAATTGCTACTGTAGCCCATTTCTTTCCTGACACAATAGGTTGCATTGGTGGCCTGACTAAACTCTTATGGATTTGGGGTAGTCCATAAATGAAAGGTGTAACTGGGTTAATCATATACAAATAATTATATGTCTCTGGTGTAACTGAGCCAGCCATCAGTATTTCATATAAAAAAGTTTTAACCTTCATAATAACATCAAATATAAAATTCATACATCCATTCATTGTATTGCACTACATCCATAATAACTATTTCCCCCTTTATCTGCTGATTTAATAATTATGTCTTAGTTCAAGCATAAAGAAGTTAGTGCATCTTTTCTTCATTACTAAAGTAAAAAACTTACTTCCTTTTTGATTAACAAAATAAAGCTCATACAGTTCTTGTTCACACATACTCACAAAAGCTTTTACAGTGGGTGTACTGTTAGGTATAAATGTGCTAGTTCATTTTTAAACATTATTAAATTGAGAATTTTTATATAGCAACTTTAAATCAACATTTCTTGCAAAGCACCTTAGTTGAGTAAGCATGTCATTTAAATCACCTGCCACTGAAGGCACACATGTTAAGCCTTTACTCAAAAGTTTCAGTTGTGCTGCAGTCAGCACACAGTTTGATAAATTAAGCACATTAGTCACTATTGTCTTCAGGTCTTCGTATTTTTGTTTCTCAAATCTTGTCTTACCTTGCTGGTCTTGTAGCCTCTCTGGCCTGTTTCTTCTTCATGATTTCTCATCTGTTTCTGACTGCTGCTGTGACCTCGTACCCCTTCTTTCACTGCCACAAGTTTCTGCAAACTGAACCGCTGCTGTAAAAATCACTCAGTTCATTTTCATTTTTACTGCCCTTTTTAGTTGGCAAAATGATAATTCTGTCAGCATCTTCACTTTGAACACTAACAGAATTAATTTTGTTGTTAGCTGAAACTTTACATCTCACTGAAAGTGTCCTTCAGTAGTGTGAGCTAGCAGACTTAGTACAAAAGATGTAACTTTTGGGCTGGAAATGAATGAGGTGGCAGACTCTTTTATGGAAAGGGGTTATAATGAAGTTATAGTACAACAAATGAAGGGAATAATTGCTGGGTTAAGGAATGATACAGCCAGACCATATCTGAGTGGTAAGGCTGATAACATTGAGGTGGAGAGAGCCAAATCAAATACAACTATGGATAAATTGAACTATATGACGAAATATGATCGACACACAGGTCTTGTTAAGCAAATAATTAAAAAGAACTGGACTATACTTACATCCAGTCAAGAAGTGGTTGATCTAGTAGGTGAGACACTACATCTTGTTTTTAAAAGAGAAAAGAATTTAAAGCAACATTTCCGCTAAAAAGATATAAGGAGAGATAATGTGCTACAAAAAATAAATAAATAAATTCGGCACTAAACCATGTTATAGCTGCACACATTGTGCAGATATTAATATGGACTTAAGCTTTATACACCCAATTAGTGAAAAGCTATTTGAATTTAGAGCTGCTGGAACATGTAACACAGAAAATGTGATTTATTTTGCTAACTGTGTATGCTGCCAATGTTTTTATATTGGTTAAAGAAATAAAAAACTAAAAGAGAGAATAAGTGCACATTGTTCTAACATTCGTAGAAATGTTCTTACAGATGCTTTGGCTAAGTATATAGCAACCGCAGGTGCTGAGCATAAATTCCAGTTTAAGATTTTGCAAGTTGTGTTTAAAAATAAAAATGGGGGTGATTTAATAAATAAAATGGAGTTGGCCGAATATAAATTAGTTCATTTTTTTAGAGCTGACCATATGCCAGGTTTGAATGTGAATAATAGTATAAAACCTATTTTAAAAGATAGACATGACAGAATATAAGCCTCAATGAAGCTCAGTTTTAAGGGAACTTTTATAAGATATGGGGCACTTTAAGGATGTAATTGCTGTATTATTAAGTCTGTACTTTGATTGGCTGTGTTGTTGTATATATATGCTTGTGCTATGGTAGGACAATTTTATTAAACACTGAAGAAGAGTCTTTTACTCGAAAGCTTTGTTCTGCTATTTATGTTGTCTATGTCCTGAGCTATTAAACTATTTATCGAATGGTGGATTTGGACTGTTTTTTCTTGGAATTATAATTTTGAAACAGTGTTCCATGCCAATGGTCATATTTTTGGTCATTGGCATGCCTAATAGTCATAATATGTGCTTTACTTTGAGCTGTCATGCCCCCATTTTGATTTATGCAGAATGTACATGGTTAGTAACCAAATACATTTCTGCAGCAGACACAGCTCTGACATGGATGCCTGATTGCTTATTGAATAGCTAATTGACCTTATTTGCATGGTTTTCACAAGCAAATGTTGTAATTAGCATTATTCAGTAGTGTCCATGTCAGAATAGTGCTGGCAGGCTAGGGCATGCCCCCAGCCTTGTTTACTTTATCACTCGACAGCCATATTGCATGCAATAGCTGCTACACTATTCTGATACTGTGAAATGGCTTTATTGAATCCTGGGGAATGTCTAGAGCTAGATGTTTTTATATTGTCTTGAAACAGAAATAATTACTAAGTTTCAGATGTAAAAGCATATTATTGTTATACAACTTTCAAGTTCTGCAAACATCTGAGAAATGTTAAAATTAAGTTAGATTCTGTTAGCCTGGAAACTGAAGGCAGGTGACAAAGAGTGATGTCATCCAGGCTAACCTAGCTGTAATATGTGATACTCTCTCAAAGAGGGAGTGGGTGGATTTTGTATGTTGTCTTGGACCTAGCAAGAACATCCACTCATCTGCATTTGCCTTGCTCTGTAAGTAAGTTATTTAGATCATAGTATATTTTAGATACATATAGGAAAATAGTAAAGATTAATTTAGATGTTTTATGCATTTATTTGAAACTGTTCAGCAATGTTGTTTTAAAACATTTCCTGTGATTCTGAACTCTGTAGTTACTGTGTTATTTGAGTACTGTCTTGTTTTTTTATTATTTATTATTAAATATATTTAAACATTTTAATTGTGGCTGGTTTGTTTAAATATATTTAACCTCTTAGAGTACTTGCATATTTATCTGATGACACTGTACAGGCCACCCCTAAATAGCCTTAGTCTTGGTCACACTTACCATTTGGATAATAGCAACATTACACAGTAGGATTGGTCACCCTTTGTAAGGGCATTTATAGTAGCTGATAAGTAGTGGTTGGTGGCAGTGATAACTATCTTATAGTCTGGGTAGAAGGGGGCATAGCTAATAAACCTGTGCCAGCCTTCCCCAGGAGGGTCTGTGTGTTTGTAAATAAATCAAATCTCAAAGTGTGTGTGTGTGTGTGTGTGTGTGTGTGTGTGTGTGTGTGTGTGTGTGTGTGTGTGCGTGTGTCTACTTGGGCAGGGGCACAAAGCACTGGTTGGACAGAGAGGGTAGGGTGCTGGAGGTTTTGGTTTACCACTCGGCTGAGATCTTAACCCTATGGCTGTGCCAGTGGGGAGTCTTATTAGGGATCAGAGAAAGAGAAACCAGACTGATTGTGATGTCTGTGTGCTCTTAAGAAAAATTGCACTTTACTGTATTATTACTTGTCATCCTCCCAATGTGTACGTCCCTCACTGGTGTTAGTGGTAAGGACTGAGGCTCCTTGATTATAAGGCCAATGCAGGGGGCATCACAACCACTGCAGATTATGTTTAGGTTTTGAAGTTTTACACAATGAGCAGATAAGAATCTTGCTGGGTTTGGAGTTATCTTATTATGAAAGATCATTACAAGATCACAGTCTTAGTTACCATCAGGTTCTTGCAGAACTGTAAGATATTTCAAACTGGCTTCTTACATTACTCCTTTATGGAATACATTCCCAATCGTCTATGTAACTCCAACTGTATAAATACCTTTATGATGTCACTAAATTCTTGCTGTGTCCTCTAAGTATACACTGCAAATGTGCAGTCAGTTTTCTAATATGACCGTGGCCTGAGCACAGGTATACCTTGAACTATGAGCTATGAACTGTGATGACCTCTTCTAGCTGAAGTAAAATTTTATTTATTTATTTAAGTTTGATGACTGGGGAAGTCCACTGGACCAAGAGGAGCCCATTTTCAGTGGAGGCCCAGGGAGAAATGCTCCCCGTTAATTGCAAGTTACATTTCACATGTTATAAAAGGACATAGTCCATACATCTATTTATTTATTTATTTATTTATTTAACATTTATTGACCGGGAATGTCCGACTAGGTTCCACAGAGCCTGTTTTCAGCGGAGGCCCGGGGAGAAATGCTCCAGAATTTAAATTAAACATTTACAGATAAGCTCCATGATATTTGAAATTGGCTTGTCACAATGTTACAAAATGAAAGACATAATTCAATACAGCAATTTCAACAATTACACAAAGTGAATATTTTTTATAAACTCAATTGTAGGTTTAACATTTCAAAATATATAACTGCTAGCCATTAGTAGGATAGGAGAATATTATTCATGGAGAGGGTAATAGTATATTTGAGACTGGAGAGTATAGTACAATAGATATTAGAGAGAACGTTAGTTTTTGGTAGGGGAGGGATTGTTTTGGGTGGGATGAAGTAATATTAGAGGTAGTTGGATGAGTCCGTGCAAGGTGGAATGAGGGGGGGGGTTAAGCTGGAGAATGACAATTTTAACAGATTTTCTTGATGTGCAATCAAATATACACACTTTACATGAGTAACTCCAAAATATATGCACTTTACATGGGCAACTCCAAAACATACACACTTTACATGGGCAACTCCAAAATATACACACTTTACATGGGCAACTCCAAATATACACACTTTACATGGGTAACTCCAAATATACACACTTTACATGGGTAACTCCAAATATACACACTTTACATGGGTAACTCCAAATATACACACTTTACATGGGCAACTTTGATCCTGTGTCCATTCACTCTTGCACATATTATCATCAACTACAGTGTCACACCACCTTTGTGATAAGAAGCTGTCCTCATTTGTATTGGACCCTTTCAAAAGTGGCAGGTTGTCAGTCATGAAAGCAGCACTTTTGTGTCAGTACCTTAGGATGACCAGGAAGAACTTTTCACAATGAGTGCATATATTGGTTTTGTACAATTTCCTTACCATTGTCTAATTGTATGCAAGAAGAACAGGCATCCCATGAATTTAATTTATTAGATGAAGATTATATGACTTTCACTTTGGTTATTATTTACAGAGTCTTGATTCATTTCCATCAAAAGATAATGTATGGGAGGTTGATTCCCCATATTATCTGTATTAATTCATTTTTCTGCATTCTTTTTCCTGATATGTGTGCAATCAAGTTGTACTACTAATAGCTAAAATTTTATTTAAAACTCTTGTTGTCAGGATTCAATTTCTCGAAACTGTCAGTCAGCCACTATGTCTCAATTGTTGTTTGCTGTATTGCAAAGGTTCTCATAAGCATCCTATTGGTTTTTGTTGCAAATGTGTACTTAGTATCATTCTGCTGTCTAACAATTGAAATAAATATCACATTGTAACAAAACAATAGCTTTTTAACAGTAAATGTAGGCATGAGTTCAGCAAACTAGTTGCACTGAGGGGGATATAATTCTCTGTTTTATAGCTGTATCAGGGGTGCCATTTTATAAGAAGCGACATTTCAAAGAATAAAGTGAGACGTGACTTTTACTTAATACTTTAATGACTGCAATCAGGAGACATGCACTGCAGGACTTGGCTTTATTTTCAAAGACTATGCATAAGGTATATTCTTGACAGTACTATAGTATATAACAATTTCCATATAATATTATGGTCTAATGATGAAAGTACATTTTAAAAATGCCAACAAAGCCTTATGTAATGATCTTAGATACATATCATCTAATCTGTAAAATACAGACTGATTGGATAGCACTATCTCTGTAAAGAAGAGCTCTCACAACCCCGCACCCACTTCAGAAGGTTAGCTCACTGGGATAAAGGTTTTCTTTCTAAGTGTGGTGGTAGACACTAGAGTTTGAGTACCTTTCAAAAGTTAAAGAAATGGCTGGCACCCAGTGATGGATTCCTGTATCTGAAAGTGACTTGAAAAGGAAATACATGGGCTATATTAGGGTGGCACTGGTTGAGAAAAAAAAGGAAACTCAGCTTTGGTCTTTGCATGTTCCACCACTATGCCAAAATACTGGTAGTTTATGCATACGAATAACAGCTTGCTGAAACATGCTACTTGTAAATGAATGGTAAGAGAAGGAAAGGAAAAAAAAAACCTCTCTAAGAATCTCCACCCCCCCCCCCCCCACCAAGTATGGCAGTATTTATGTCTGACCATAATACTCTAATGTTACCTGCCCAGTTGGTGCTGGCTATAAGATAAAGGTAAAGTAGATCAATGATAATAATTAAGAAGTGGAACTTTTAGTGCCTATAAAGGACTAAAGCCATGACAATGACCCAGGAGACCTGTGTTTGATAAGTGGCTTGGGAACTCAGTGGTGTTCAAGGAAGAAGAATGTATCCTGAAGGGGATGGGTGGTATCTTGGCTGACTCATGCCACTTGCTCCTGCCCTGAGTACTGCTGGAATGGGGGGAGAATGGTACTGGGGTAATGTGGGAATATCTCCCATGCTGACTCATGCTACTTTCTCCTGCTCTGACTTCTGCTGGAATGGTTGAGTGATATGACAGGAGAGATGTGGACATGGGCACCCAAAATTGTGCAAAGGAGTGCATTTATGCTGATAGAAGGGTATAGGAGGTCACTATACATTTGGAAGTTTTCACATCACTATCTAAGAGGATGGGATTAGGGCATCAAATAAAAATATTTCTCATTGTCAGCACCATAATTTCAAAGTGTTTGTCTGGATGGCAGCCCCTCTAAATAGCATTTGTCTTAGTGCATATACATGTGGATTTCCCACACTCCTACAGGAATAACTTGGTGGGAGTCCAGTAGAAGGTTGTGAGATGGTCAGCAGGCCATACCTCTCAAATGTACCTCATTACGAGGAATGTACTTCATTTGGGGTCTTAAAAAGTTCACGTTTCTCAAATTTCCTCAAAGTTCCTCATTGAAAGACTCTGTCACACATTCAGTGTTAGGAATTTTTTTAAGTGAAATCCATTGTAAATAGAAATGAATCATATTAATTCATTAAAGGATCTTTTTTATAAGTAAAACCAGCATATTTTAGCCATCCTATGACCATCCTAGTTGAAGTTGTTAGTAAGCCATTAATATGTGTTCCACATTTTGCCCATTTGTCCACATTATGAGGGCTAGTGTTCCTCATTTTGGAGATGGAAGGTTGAGAGCTATGCAAGAGGCAGAGGGTAAAAAACACCTAGGAAAAAAGAATAAAGCAAAACCTGTAGTGCATATTACAAAGCTGAAAGTTGGTAACAGTGAGAAAGAAACTAACTTTATCTTTTATTTTATATATATGTCCCGCATTAAACACAAGAAGCTCTGTGTTTAGCGATTTTTGATTGTTCCGTATGCCGGTATACGGGACAATCAAAAAAAAAAACAAAGTGGAGGCTGCCCGGGATTTAAACTGGCAGTGCGGGACTCAGGATCAGGCTGCTGATCTCAGGACACTCCTGCCCAAATAGGGACGTCTGGCAACCCTGGGTACAGGGGGCTTGCTCCCCTGCAACAAATAAAAATAAAATAATTTTTAACGGGAAGAATGATGTTCAGGATTTGTTCTTCCCTTGAGTTTTCAATTGCTGTTTTTTTTTTTTTTTTTGATCTGACAGTTGGTGTTATTGAGTGCTAACCTTTCAATAGGAAGTCTTATTGTTTTGTTCAATCATGTTTTGCACCCCCCTACCACCCTTACCCTGTCCTTATTTCTCTGTCTTAAAATAGCCTTGTATCTTAAATCTCTGGATTTGGCCTGACATATCAGCAAGGCAATTCCATGGATTTCTTATTTAGAACTTTTACAACTGTTTTAAGAAAATCATGCTTAAAGGTTCCACCTGCTACAAACATTTGTTATCGCAATCAGTTAAACAATTCAGCAGCTTGAACAAATAACAATCCATAGCAAGCAAACTATAATCAAGATGGAAAAGTCACAGACCTAACAAAAAAGATTTCTAGTAAGTATTTTTTTTTCAAAGCTATAACAAGACAGTAATTAACCTTAACCCCATAAAGATCCTCTTACGATGTAGGCTTCAAGGCTATTATTTAATACATTCTGTTTACTCTGTACTGTAGAGATTATACAACAAATGGTTAGTAGCTACAAATGATAAGGTAGACGTCTGGAAATTTTTTTTTAGCTTGACTGCATCTTCTTCATTTTAATCAGGACGATGTTCCTGAAAAGGACTTGAATCACATTCAGATGTTAGCCTAATGAGATATTTTCAATTCGGTGACTGGTATATAATGGTGCTGATGTCCCTGGGGTTAGTTTCTCAAGGTCACTGCTGCTTCTTTGGTTTATGTACATTTCATTTGGGTGTGTTGGGATAGGACTTATGTCTTTTTTGCTGGATATTTCATAGCAGTCTGAGAACTCTCAGGAATAATTCAGAAAACATGTGATATATGGGGAAGGTTCATCTAGAGAATGGATCAAGCCATGTGGTGAACCTCTCCTCTGGCTGATTACAGTTGCTCTCTGTTTAGTTAAACATCACATTCAATTTGAGCTGTTGCCTACTTAAATATATATAGCCGGAATCTTGCCTCAAGTACTCTTCTCTTTGCATGTGTTTCAGACCATGACCCGTATAGCTATCTGGCTGTGTATGAAGAAGGCAGATGTTTTCCTTAGCTCTACCAGATGTTAATAAACAAACAACATTAAACATAGCCAGAGAGAAGTAAATTCATCTGGAGTTCAATTTATGTCTGAGTCTTCTAGTGGACTTCCCTTTTGAAAGTGCCACATGTAATTACTAAGTGCCAGATGTAATTACTTAGCAGCTATGCCAGCAGTAGGCCTTTCACATAGTCCTTTCACTATAATTTAGTACACAGTTCATGGGAAAATGCTAGTGAAGATACACAAAATGCTTTTTTTAATCCAGACTAATTTCATGCTTTTTTTCATATAACAGAGAGATGATAAAATACAATAAGCTTACTTTTGTGTAACTAAAGTTAATAAACGGCAATCTAGGTCTACTATATGGCATCACAGAATAAGAAATTATAACCAATAAATACTACCAGTATAAACAGAAATTCCCCATTCACTTTCCTCACATACGAGACAGATTGTAAAACTGCTTTGGAAATTAAGTAAATTAACAGATCTTTGCTGCATTTCGACAGATGTTTACCACAGTCATGACATTGTATAAAACATCACTACAATTTGGACCAAACTGAAAAATTTGAAACATATTCACTAGGATTCAGAGAATTTATCTCCAGCCATGCCAACTGCCAAATGTGGTTTTGTCAGTTAGCACAACAGAAAGAAACTCTAATTCAGACATGTGGTAAATGTTCAGTGAGAAAGACCTTGTGACAGGCTCTGAGAGGCTCTTTGCCATGTTTGTGAATAGAACATATTGTCTTAGCCAAGGCACCTTCCTTCACACACATATACTCATACACACACACACACACACACACACACACACACACACACACACACACACACACACACACACACACACACAAACAAATGCTCATGTGTGGATGTGCATTCACACACGCACACATACACACATCCACTCATACACAAAAAAAGTCTCCCATTATACCCCCTCACAAAGATGGAAACAGTCACCCACACACTTGCATACACACTGTAACACACACATGTGTGTGTATACATATCCATACTAGCAAACCCCTAACCACCACAATGTCACCACTTAGCCAGACACACACATATACACACACAAACACACTTGTGATCCCAAACTTAACCCAATAAAAAGCAGGAACTTTACTGGACATATCTGTACATTCCAATTCTGGCTTTTTATATCTTTTTATATCTGAATAACTTTTTTTTAATTAACTCAAGTAGTATGGCCATAACCTAGTCAGACACACACACACACACACACACACACACACACACACAGATATATATATATATATATATATATATATATATATATATATATATATAAATTAAATTCAAAATGTAAACATGCACAATGTCGAATCAGCTGAACAAAGTCAGTTTCGACATTGCCGAAGAGATTACGTGATGTCCGTGTAAGAGCACAGGTAAAGGAAACTCCTATACCTGACATCAATTTTTTGCAGGAGGGCAAGCCCACCTGCCCAACCCCTGCTAACAATATATTCCAACTCCGAGATCGCAGTACAATGACGAAAAGGATGAATTTCCCACACTGCACAGTACAGCGATCACTGTACAGTACTTTGAGTTTATATTAGTGACTGCACTGTGCAGTCACTGATATAATCTTTCAAACATGGATGTTCAGCAAGATGGAAATTCAAACATCCATGTTTCGAGTTTCCATCTGCGAACATTCACCTTTCCACCTTTTAATAGTAAACTATATATGCATAGATATATATATATATATATATATATATATATATATATATATATATATCTATATAGCGAGAGAGAGAGTATCATCCATGCCCCTACAGATACTAATATGCACATCCACACAAATAATACACTGGTACAACCCTTTCCCCATAGCTTCCCTGGACCTAGCTATACTGCAGTGAATGGGTGACTGTCATCAAAGAATAGCACTTTATTTCTTCTAAATTTAAATTTCACTCAGCTGAGTGTGTATAACAGGTCTGTAAAAATCTACAAGGGAGAGCACTTGGCTAATTTGCATTAGCCCCTACCTCAAACTGCCACATTAGCAGATGGCTCCAACCTTGAGAATGCTGTTTGGATTAAGTTCCCCATGAGGTAAAAACCATAGCCGATGACTTTTCTAAAGAGTCTGAAAGATTTACCCCTATGTGAAACCTTCCAACATAAGGCTTCTGCATCACAGTAAGCCTTTCTCAGAGCCTTGTGCCAAAAAAAGAGACACGTACTTATTAAAAGTTATTTGTTTAATAAAGGTTAGTGACCAAATTTTTATTAAACACATAATCAGTTAACAACTTAAATTGCAGATACAATGTTCAAGTGTCAGCCATTTCCAAATACTACCACAAGATGGCACCAGACCAAGTAACATCCACTACCACTCCCCTGACATGTCCATCTGTTTGGATGACCATAGGCACCAGCCCTCCCAGTGTTGAGCAGCATACTGTACCACTCACTTTCTACCAAGCAGCTACTGACTGTAACAGGACATTGAGAGGAAATTAAGGTAGACAAGACACACTACAGCCACCTTAAATTCAGAGTGGGAGTGTGGGGCACTGATACTTTACCAGGTTTGCAAATAAAACAACCAACTTCCCCTATGTATAACCTGTGCCTGGGCACACTCTTAAAAACCTCTTTCTTCCTTGGCACAATCAGACAAATGATTCCGGTAGCAAAATTTAATTTTCAGAGCCTTGTAACAAGACAAGGCACACAAGGTGCACACACACACACACACACACACACACACACACACACACACACACGCACGCACGCACGCACAAACACACACACACACACACACACACACACACGCACGCACGCACGCACGCACAAACACACACACACACACACACACACACACACACACACACACACACACACACATACACTTATTGCCATTGTGACCAAGGCTTTATTAATCACATAACCATTTATCAACTTAAATTGCAAATACTATGTTCAATTGTCAGCCGTATTGAAATACCATCACCAGATGGCACCAGGCCAGGTTGTGTATACTACTTCTGCCCTGATATACTCATGTGTACTGGTGCCCATAAGCTCCACCCCTCTACATATTCAACAGAATACCGTATCATTCACTCCCACCAACCAACCACTGACTGCACCAGGATATCTGGAGGAAGTCAAGGGGGAGCCCAACCTTCAACCACCCACCAGGCTGTTTCATAACCTGTTCACCCCAATTCCTGGCTGTATCAAATAAAACCAGCTGACATGTTGGCAAATGCACTTAACATCACCCCAACATTTTATGAAAGACTACCCATGAAATGAAAGCACAGAAAATATACAATTGCAAACAATATTAGATGAGTTGCAATGAATAACTCCCTTTCGTTTTGATAAATACATATTTTGTATTTTTTATATATGTCGTATTACTGAATCAAATTTTGACTGATTAAATAATGCTAAATTTGCATTGAACAAATCTAATTGAAACTAAGACAAGGGTATTCCATCAGGCGCAAACCAAATCAGATCCTGATCTGTAAAGTTCTAAGGTCCAGCAGCACTGATCTGCAGTACCTGAACTGCCCTTGACACTCTGTTATTAATACATTTCCTGGGTGACTCAATCGCTACTGTGGATCTCGCTTGTTGACAAACTAGTCTGGGAGTAATGGTTGACCAAGGAAGGATCAAATCAGGCAACAGAGACCTCAGCTTTGACACCTCATAAAATATAATGGAAAGCAAAAACAAGTCATTCCTGCCAAAGTAAACAATGAGAATCCAAGAAGATCCCATACACTGCAACAAATCTTTCACAACACCAACCAACTTGAAGATTTTTAATCCAGGTGCCCCTTTACAAACTACTTCAAATTCTGATAGATTCAAACCCAAAACAGCAGCATTATATCAAACAGCCATCCTGGCTACTGCATGTACGATGAAGGAGTGACCTGCAATATATATCATCATAACTGTTAACAGTGGCTCAGAGGTATTAACGTATGTAACTTAAAATGAAGCAGAGTACCAGTGCCTAACCCTCTTTATAACCTGCACAGATTTACCCTCATTAGCCAAATCTGATGTCCTACCTATACAGAAGGAATATGATGAATAACCAAACAAAGGCACATTTAGATTCACCAATGCCTTCTGCAAACACTCATCTTAGTCGTTAGGTGTTACATCCTGCAGAGAGGGCAACTTAAAAGCCAAATCTTGTGCAGGTGCATAATGAAAACTACTCCACAGGATACCAAATCAATGGGCTGGGCATAACAGTGGGAGAGAGAGAGAGGGGGGGGGGGAGAGGGAGAGAGAGAGAGACAAATACTTACAAAAAAGAGTTACAAATTAGTTAAAAATAACTATAGCATCCTGAAGTCCCATGCAACCCTATCAAAACTGCTTTAATGCCTTTTTTTTTACTATAGGCCTCCTGGTATATATGACTCTGCCCAAAAGGATATCCCAACCTTTTACGTTCTTTCTGACGAAACAACATTTTGTAACATCTGACATGCCCAGAACCTTTGATTTGAGAATGAGCATTGCTAGGTGGATGTGAAAGGCCTCAACTGCCTCTCTCTTGCAGCACCTAGACAACACAAATTAATTCATTAGTAAGGGGGACTGTCTGTCTTCCTTGGGGAGAATACTATGCAAAAACTCTGAAAAGCCTGTAAAGTAGCCACATATGCATTCCTTGAACTATCAGCCTATTATTTGCATATGTGCTGAGTAATCATTCTTTTCCGATTAACCATTCTCAACACAAAGAGTGAGAAGGTCACACAGAAAAAACAATCAGTAACAACTAAATGAAAACTCCAGGGAAGCTAGAAGTTCCACTAAGTGACCTCAAATCTCTTGTATCAGAGGCACATGGGATATATGCACATGACCCTTACAATCATCAGATGTTTCAACTATATGACAATTCTGAATGCCCATGACTTATTTCATTTTAAGTCATTTCAATGGACAATTTCAGGCCAATAAAGCCAAACCCCACTCACCGCAAACCTCTTGTATCAGAGGCACATGGGATATAAGTCACTCAGTGGAAGTTCTAGCTTGGCTGGAGTTTTCATTTAGTTGTTACTGATTGTTTTTTTTTCTGTGCAACCTTCTCACTCTTTGTTTTAGTTTGTTAGTTGGGATATTTTGCAGTCACCCTAATGGTAATGGACATCGGCTGGGTATAACAGCCTTGTCTTTCTTATGCTTAATCAAACACTCTGCTTGCACTGTGCTGATAATGTAAAAACAAGGCCAAAATATGTATATCCATTGCTAGTGGGATTTGACTTTATTGGCCTGAAATTATCTATTGAAATGACTTAAAAAGAAATAAATCATGGCCATTCAGAATCGCCATATAGCTGAAACAACTGATGTTCATAAGGGCCATTTGCATATTTCCCATGTGCCTCTGATACAAGAGGTTTGAGGTCACTCAGTGGAAGTTCTAGCTTGGCTGGAGTTTTAATTTAGTTGTTACTGATTGTTATTTCTGTGTGGCCTTCTCCTTTTGTTTTAGTTTGTTAGTTGGGATATTTTGCAGTTACCCTAATGGTAATGGACATCAGCTGGGTATAACAACCCTGTGTTTTTTTATGATTAGTCAAACACTCTGTCTGTGCTGATGAGGTCATAATAAGGCTAAATTGTGCCATAGTTAGTGGGGTTTAGCTTTATTAGCTTGAAATTGTCCATTGAAATGACTTAAAAGCAAATAAGTCATGGGCATTCAGAATCACTGTATAGCTGAAATACCTGATGTTAATAAGGGTCCTTTGCATATATCCCATGTGTGTCTCTGATACAAGAGGTTTGATGTCACTCAGTGGAAGTTCTAGCGTGGTTGGATTAACCATACCCACAAAGGGATGACTGTATGTTCTACCTAGCGTCTGTCGCCAATCAATGAAACAACTGGACCTGCAAATGCGCTAGTGTAGCCATTAAAATGTTGAGTTTTGGTGGAACATGTTTGCCTTTAACTGAATATTTTTTAAGCACCCAGCTAGACTTTTATGATTTCTTAGAGAGAACAAGAACTACTGCTTCATTATCTGTGCAAAAAATAATTTTCCAGTCAGCAATCTGATTTGTATAAACCAACAATGTCATCCATATTGAAATAATTTCCAAAAAAGTAATATCCTTCTTACATTCTTGGGACCAGGCAGCTAGACATGGCTTAAAAAAATTACCTTTCTTGGTAAAAGGCTCTCCCCAGGATTCACGAATCCTCCATGTAAGACTAAATAAGTCTTACTCGGAGACTGCAGTTGAACGGTATGATGTCAGCATGCCATGCATATTCATGAGGGCATGCTGACTCCACTCCAAGTCTAACACGGACCGTGCAGGAAAGCAGGGGGCGTGTCCGACTGCTGAGCAGTCCAAAGGTCCACTCCCCTGCAAGTGTCAGAATAGTAAAATGTCAACACACAAGAGCGAGTCCGCTCAAGTGTCCACGTACCCAACACCACACTCCCTGACATTGTAAACCCCCAGCACAGTTATAAAAAGTAAAACTTTAATTTTTTTTTTCTAATTCCTGATATAGCTGCCCATATTTGCGCGTGTGTGCGCGGGTGTGCCCATTGTTTAGCTGCAGTTAGCAATCACGACATGGAAGAGCATAATAAGGAATGTTTATTCAAATGATGTCAAATAGCAATAGTGTAGTGGTAGTGCCTTCGCACAAAGAGGAGGCATTCACGGTTCGAGTCCCACCACTCCACTTCCTATTTTATGTTTTAAAATAGTATATGAAATAATTCCTGACATATATGATTAAAATTTTCTAAAAAGCATTGAAATAGCCTATGTATCAGTGAACAAAATGTATATTTATAAAGGATCCTGACATATAATTGCCCGCAGTTAAGCATCGCTTTACCCAGCGCAGTATAGTTGCCCATAGTTAAGCAGCGCTTTAGCCAGCGCAATATAGTTGCCCATAGTTAAGCAGCACTTTACCCAGTGCAAAAGAGGTGCCCATAGCTAAATAGCACTTTACCCAGCGTAATTGGTTTGCGTGGAGGTGCGCACAGCGCCAACCAGCGCACCACAGTAGTAAAATAAAAAGCAATGACAAGGATCGAACCCAGGACACTGTGCATCATAATCAATGTACCGAACCACTAAGCCATGACAGCTTAGGATAAACAGCCACTGTTAACATACATATACTTATAAATGGTAGATTAACCAATGCTAAGAAGGGCTGCAGTCAGCCGAAAATTTTCAAAAATGGCCAATCATAAAAAAGTGTGGGAAATGCGGCATATTTAAGCCCCATAGGCGAGAATACTCACCATAACTGATTGTAGCTCCTATCAGCAGTTAGAATGGCTGGTGCTGGAGAGGATACTCACTTTCGAGTGCAACGCTGGGGCATTGAGGAGTCAAAATACATGGTTTGGCTCCTTGTCCACTGTCATGAGTCAAGACTCCTGCAGGGCCAGTTCCAAAGGATGGAATACAAAGCAGAGGCGTGGAACCGGTTAGCTCATGATCTCACCAGTGCCACAGGCGTTCCTCGGACTGGTGAGCAGGTCCGTCACCACCATGTAGACCTGAAGAGATGGAAGCAGGACCTACTGAACCAATGGATACAGGTGGCCCGTGGGATGCAAGATGCCCCACTACTGAGTAGGTAGCCATGGGATGCAGTATGTAAGACATGCTAATTTATTCTATATAATGGATAGGTATGTCTCAATATCCCTTCATTTACTTCACAGCTGCAGGTGTCCATGCTGCGAATCAGCAAGCCTATGCAGATAGGCTGCTAAGGCTGCGCCACCAGGCAGGTTAGTAATAATTCTGCATGTATTGTTATATAAAATAGGTGAGAGAGCCTGAAAGAAAGTGATGTAGCCCAATAATACAGCCATAAAATGCCCTGAATAATTCCTCTGCATGTACTGTTATATAAAATAAGTCAGAAAGCCAGAAAAAGAGTGTAGTAACCCATTAAGAAAGGTAAAATATGTCCGGAATAATATCTCTGCATGTACTGCCATATAAAATAAGTGAGCGAGCCTGAAACAGAGTGTTCTAACCTATTAATAAAGGTATAATATGTCTTGAATATGTCTTCCATATGCACTGTAATATCAAATAAAGGAGAGAGCCTGTGGAAAAGTGTGCAATGTAATTAATAAAGGTATAAAACCTGGAGTGTGTCTGTGTCACTTACTTTGAAATGTTGTTGTACCCTTGCATTATACAAATAGTACTGTTTTAATAAGTGCTGGCAACCCACCGTTGGCCAGTCCCATCTAAAGTGGTTGATGGAAGTGCCAGTAGCTGTGAAGCATATATACAGTCCTCAAAAGTCAGTTAATGGCTGGCATGCATAAGTAAATCTGACACACGAGTAGCTTGTTAATTTGTTCCCCAAAAATGTGAGTGTGCTATATGAAATGTAGGGTTCTGTACAAATTTAACTGAAAATGTCATGTGAACACATCCATCTATGTAGATAAAGAAATATAAATAAAATCAATAACTATGTAGCAGTAACATCTGCATCTTGGACAGTTAGTATGTCATATATAGGTCAGGTATATAATGAACTAGCCAAACCCATTACACAACCTAATGCATGTTGGCAAGTGTAATAATACATGTAGGGGATATACACCTGCAGTCAACAGGAATGTAGTGCAGAATAAAAGTACTTATAAGATGTTAATTGAGGTTTCTTTCTACACCCTACTGTATGTGCATAAACAATGCAATTCCACACCTCAATGGGTATGTGTAATCTCAAAACATTTGTTGGGACATATGTCCAATTGCTCTATAAATATCTGCATTCACTTTGATGCATGTGCCCTGTTCAAACACCACAATCATGGTGGCCTGTTGCCACCAATCATCCCTGCATGCTGTTGGAATGTCCACTGTCGTTCAATATATGCATGTGTTAGCTTGCTGTTCAACTGTTGGAACCTTGGTGTTTTGCATTAATGGGAATATTACTGCATGCTATTACAACTAATTTGGAATGCTGTTGTTTATGTTGTAATTAAACACACCTAATCACAGAACATATGGGAAGGCCGGTACCAGCGGACCCACCTGTCCCTCCTCAGCTGGCGAGTGCACCTGGCACCAGCAGGTCTGGTGCCCAGCCCGGGCTCCCCTCCTCCGTTGGTCCTGTGCCACCTTTGGGTGGAAGCACTGCAGGGGATGGGGCTCATCCCCCCCATGCAGGCGTGGGCGGAGAAGGGCCACCTGTCACCCTTCGAAGGGTCCGGGTTGTGTGCGTAGGGAGATCCAGCATTCAGTCGCTGATCCACTATGCCAGCTCGAGGCAAGAGTGGCGTGTCTCATGGGTGAGCCTGCCCATCCTACACAGCCCCCAGCACAGCCACCCTTGGGGCTGTGAAGGTGCAGTGGTGACTGCCCATGGGTGGGGATCTTAGTTCTACTGTTACCATCTGTGGGCTCATGGGCTTGCAATTTCCAAACATCCGTCCCCATCAATTGTGTTCACCCACCCCATGTGTCATACACCATCCCTGTATGAGTCTTGTTTGTCTTGTCTGTTTACCTCCCCAACCTACCACCCCAAATATACCTACTTCCTCTACCTCACTTTCCACTCTCACCTGAAAAAAACAAAAAAACAAAGGGCAATCTGTACCCACAAAAAAATTACGCCCCGTACATAGCTGCCCATTTCGCACACATGTCCGCTGGACATGTAAACTGATAATTATAATTGGCAGTAGAACATACTTTGTTGTCCTCACCCCTCTCCCAGGGGTGGAAGGTTTCAAATTTCAGTCCAAATTTATTGCATATGCACAGCTGTTGCTGGTAAAGAAATGGGCAACTATGGACCTTCCCTACACCCGTCCTGCACATCCCGAGCTTGTTTTCCTACTGTCTTTCCATCTTTGTGCCCCCCTTTTCACCACATTCCTATCCCCCCATTTTCTTTTCTTTCAAAGAAATTAGCGCGGGGGTTAGCGGGAGTAAGCACTTTTAAGCAGTAGTTAGTGGGTTTGACCGAGTGTGCGCAAATGTGCCCTTAGCTAAGCATTGCTAAGCATCACGCAAACCCGTACAAACCCGCTTACAACTGCTTAAAAGTGCCTTAGTCACTCTGCATGGCAGGGCCCTTGTTCTGCTGAGCAGCAAAATAAAATAGCTCTGTCAATCTCAAACCCCGGACCTTGGACACACTAGGCTGCATGAAGTACCACTAGGCCACAGTAGATTTACAGCAAGTTGGTGCTGTAATAAATATATCATGCATTACAATGAGTGAATGTAAAGGGAAAATAGGAATGTCATAGCACAAATCTTGTTCTGTGGATCTTTACCAGCAGTTGTTGTGGAATTGCATGACATGACTGTGAAAAGAGAACCAGCCATTCTAGCAGGAAATAATGTTAGAGTAGCACTTTACAAACATCACACAGTATCAGAGCAGGATAAACACTAGCATATTTAAATAGGGCAGAGGCCATACTTCCCAACTGTGACTGCTTTTCAGGGATGTCCCTGATTCCTAAACAAATGTTAGCTTTGTCCCTCAGAATCCCTCTGAAAAGTACTGACGGTAGGCCGAAGAGTGGGGAATTACACTTAATGAATAATGTCAATAAGTAATAGTACACACTGCATGCACGTCAGAAAAGGTGTATTAATACATATGCCCTAATTCCCTCACAGTCTCAACTTAATGCCTGTAATATATTACAGGTTTACCCCACTTATATGTACCTTTCCCCTGAGGCTGTTCAAATATATACCTGAGTGTATTAGAAGCCTGGCAGAGGCAGAAACACACAGGCATTACAGCTTGTCTGCTGTTACACACTCTGCAAATAGCTTTGGAATGAGTCTCACAAGCATACCCTTATGTAGGAGTACAACACAGAAATATCAAAGGATGTAGCTATGTACTGTTAGCAAGCAACTGCGACAATTCCACTGTTCCAGTGCAGAAAAGACTGGTGTGGTGCATAGACAAAGAATAATAGGCCAACCTCTGGATACCATCTGGATATGTCCACAAGTGGGAGCTACACAGACAGACTACTTGCCTTGTTAGATGAACAGGTACACAGCAACCCTGTATGTTCAGCAAGATAAACATCACACAATAATATATAATGCTCTCTGTACTGCTGCACCCCTACCCAAAAGAACAATATACCTGTGTATTCAGGCTCTACCAGGGATGTAAGTAGGCATACACAGTACTGAAATGTGTCCAGTTGTCTTGAGCAGCCCATGCTAATGTCAACACAAATAAACAACAAACTGTTCAGAGGTGAGGCAATTAATATTTACAGTATAGTAGTTCACAAACAGTTCATGTGCCAGAGGAACACATTGCAATAACTTCTTTTGTATGGCAGTTAATTGTCTAATTAGAAATGAAAGTACATACTCCCATGTATCTAGCGCAAGCATGTGGAGGGGTGAGTAAAAGTCTACACTGACAAGTGTGTACTACAAGCAGCAACATTCAGGTTTGAGTACAACATGCAAATCACTGGCTACAACACTAGCTTCAGAGATAAGAAGTACACCAACCTTCTGACTGACACAACGGTGTCCACAGCAAATAAGCACGGGCCCCACTTTGGAAAGCTGAAAGGGCTACGCCTACCTAACCTAGCATTTTATAGCAGTGGGCTGCTAAACAGTGAGTAGTGCAATTACCACACAGCAGGCTGCATGCAATTACTGAATGGTGGGCACCAATTGGTGCAGAGGCCATCACATGCACATGTGCAGATACCTAGAAAAGCAGGCTGTACCTGCTGTCTACACATGCAATAATCTCAATGCAGCAAGAGAGAGAGAGAGAGAGCGAGAGAAAGAGAGAGAGAGAGAGAGAGAGAGAGATAGATAGATAGATAGAGACAGATAGAGACAGAGACAGAGACACAGACAGACAGACAGAGAAACACAGAAAAATAAAGAGTAACAGACAGAGAAAAGCAAATGGAAAAAAAAAAACATAACCTTTAAAAACAATCTGAAGACAGCAATACAAACAAAAGGAATGTAATACATATGTATTTGCTGGCATGTAGTAGATGTTTATGAAGAGAACTCATCATACTGTGAATCATCCATATGTGGCAACAGTATGTATCTCTATGTATCTGTACATGTGCATAGGGCAAGGGACATACTGCAACTGTTTGTGAAGGGTGTACATATATACGTTGTTGAAGATTGTTATGTGCATATGTCTATGTAGGTTGTAGTGTGTGAAAAAGACAATAGCATGCAGTGCTGGTATATGACATGTGGTGGTTAAACGCTGTGGGTATGCTCTGTCATTTATGTAGTGTTGTAGCCAGTGAGGCCTGCTAAAGCTACATGGGCTGAGGACACCTTCAATGCAGTCTGCACAATACTGTGCAATATTATTACATAGCTGTATATCTCACAACTGTTATATATATATATATATATATATATATATATATATATATTATATATATATATATATATATATATATATATATATATATATATATATATATATATATATATATATATATATATATATATATATATATATATATATATATATATACATATATATATATATATATATATATATATATATATATATATGTATATATATATATATATATATATATATATATATATATATATATATATATATATGTAGAGGGAGAGAGACATGGGGCATACATATAGCGACAGGTGCCTGGCGACCAAGGTATGGACTGAAGCTCAGTGTTGACACTGCAGTGCCATCCCTTCTTGCCAGAACACTGTACCCATTAACTACCATATAGGTGGTAGTCTACCTAACACCGAAGGTGTGATAAGGGAACATGGGACACAAGTGGACAGTAGCCTCCCCTTTGATAATCACATTGCCACACTGGTCATGTACTCTGTCTACGTGGTACACGTCATCACAAAAGGTGTGTCATCTAGGGAAATAGAGGTCAGTGTTCCCCTCTACGTATCACACTTAAAACTCATTAGAGAGTACAATGCCAACTACAGCAACTGGAAAGGCCACAGACATACCTCACAAAGAGTAATACCAGCCTCAAACAGATGCCTTATGCAGACTGACTCACAAAACCACAGCTACTCTGTGTTGCATACCGCCTACCCAGACGTGACCTCTGCCTGACATACTGAGCTATGTCACACCCATAGCTGTTGGACATCCTCCACATAAACGTATTACAATCCCTCCTAGATACATGCTCCAGGGCCCTACACCTTGTCAGCACACTAAGCAGCACATGCTGGAGGGATAGAGTCCTAACTCAGAGACATGCCATACTCTGGAACAAACATCCTATCAATAGCAAACAAAGCTCCTCATTAGCAGTTGTCATAAATACTCCTGATGATTGTTTGGAAGATAGGAAATACATCCCGGGAATCACCTCTGTTGGTCTGGTTGACAGGGGCAAGTGAAATTAAATTACATGTGTGTCAAAGGCCAGGGTAGCATTTGGCTAGGCTGCTGTAGGCCCTAGGGCCAATAGCGTATAATCTACCCAAGACATGAAGCACACACACATGTACTTAGTGCAATAATTGCTATGTGAGGTTGACTGAGTGTGATGGTGAATGTGTTGGTGAATGTGTGCAAGGTCTGTAAAGGTGTGATAGCTTAGTGTGACATTGTTTCTGTCATGGTAGTTTGTGTCCTAGCTGTGATCACAGAAAAGATGTGTATGCTATTGCTAGGCAGAAAAAGTAGTATGGCATACGGTGTGACGTAGTCCCTTGTTGTCGACTTGGGTGTCTCATTGTAGGCTAAAGCAATACATGTATGCTTAGTGAGTGGTACTGCTGGTGAATCCAACTCCCATATGAACTGTAGTACTACCTGAAGCTGTAGGCCAAAACAGAACATTATGGTGTATGTTCACATTGCTTGGAAACACTGTTTTGTGTCATCCCTGTAGTCCTCACGGATTACATACCTCAGGCATAAGGTTTTGTAAGTAGTGACACACAGTACTGTATGGTACACAGGTAAAGCTCATCTGGGTTGTCATACATTTGTGTGTTGTATGTATGTCTGATGGGTGCAATTATGCCTGTACCATGCCCTCAATCATATCTGTGTTACAGGGTATACGTGTGTATCTAGGAACATGTAGAGTCTACTACAGCAGTATGCCACCTATATCAACAACTGTGCACATATGTTAGGCAGGGGTTTGGCATCAATGACTTCTGTGGTATACTGGTAATACTATAACTGTACTTTACATTCATTGCAATGGATGACATCATTCTCCATCCATTAGCTTGATGTATACCTCCTGTGGCTAGGTGATGCATTGTGTCACATACAGTGTGCCATGTACTGTTGTATAATCTGACATACTGGTTTCACTTTGTTGCTGTGCAGAACATGGTTTAGTATATAGTATGTGCCAGGCACTGCCAGGCAGTTGTGGGCTAAGCAGTGATATGTGGTATTAAAAGTGCGTATCTACTGACAGCCAATAGGTTGCTATATATGGCATTTCATTGATGTCTGTACTTTAGAATGTTAAGTGTGCCACATGACTTGCTCACAATTATTGTTTTATTGTCTCACAATCGAAAACCTGCGTACTCCCCTGAAGAGGAGGAAGTCATCCTATATGCCCTAATACAACATCACAACCTGCTGTTCTCCAGAACCAGCCAGGACCAGCATGGGCGCACTGCACTGTGGCAGGATGTTGTCTGTCGGGTGAATGATATAGGCATGCATAACCGGACTTATGAGCAGGTACGCCATCACTGCAGTGATTTAATCAGACATGTCCGGCAGCATGCCTCCGATGTCCACAGACAACAGCTTGCCACAGGTGATGGTGCAGCAACACATCCACCCCTCACCAGAGTGGAAGAGCTGCTCCTCAGCATGGTGTCTCCAGGCCAACCACTACAACTGACATGTGTCATCATGGAGGCCGGAGTCACCCAGCATGTCGACTCAGACCGTGCAGGTAACATGGCATATCTGTAAACTACTGTTAGCTCGATTGTTAGAACATTAACTTATCAGATGTGTACTGGGTATTTAGAAGATGTGGAGCCTGGTGTCATGCAATACTGATAATTTGGTACATAATCTGTATGTTTGTGACTGTCACCTGTTGTACTACTGTAAAATTGCAAACTCACAGCAGCAATGCCATAGTTGTTGACACTGACAAACTGTCTCATATCCTTGTAGGTCCCTCTGGCATGATAGCAAGACAGCAGACCCATGCTGATGAGTGTTCTACATTTAATATAGCATATAACATGTGCATGTCATAGGAGAGTTGTAGGTCATATACACATGTAAAACACCTACACATAATGCATGCTCTGCATGTTCTCTGTGGGACTATGCACATCCCAGTAACATGAGTAGCTGCCTCAAACACATGCAATACACAGAGCATCCCAACCAATTGTGGTACACTGTAGTGGACATTGTATAGGCAGAGTCAATACACATGAACACAACATACACCACTTTGTCATACACAGTAAGTGTTAATATGATACACATGGTATATGTAGACACCTGCTGTAAGTTCAGACTCCAATATCCCAAATGTCATCAATACAGCACACATACTATACCTGTGGGGTAGAGGCCTATCATGGGGTGGTGCAACACGCTTCAACACACAACCCATTCATGTTAGGCAATGCTCCCTATTGAACACCTTACATAAACATGTAACAACTGCCTGTGAAATGGTTAATGTAGCCAAAGTGGTGCAGGTCAGGTACAGCAAGATAGTTGCCAGTGTGGCATACATTAGTGGCCTTGAGTGACCCCATGATTCTGCCTGATGACGGCTTATGGTACTACACTACATCCAGTTACAGTAACTACAGTACTACACATAGCATTCATTGCTATACACCTGACAGTTGTGTGCATCCGGCCATGGTATGTATACCTATGAGTGATGGTGCACAGGACAATGGAAAGCATTTTATACTTGCACAGCAATGTTGTGTCCATGTACACATTGTGTTCCAGGGTGAGGCCAATCATTGAACAACACACATGCATCAAAGACATGTATACTGTTATCAACAAGGACTCGCTACACTCGCACTGCATGCTGTTGAGCAACACGCATCCTGCATGCTGACACATGTAATAGGACTCTTTGGCTTATGATACTGTACTCCACCATCAACCACTAATGAATATGTTCTGTATTGCTGTTGGTGTGTGTGTGTGTGTGTGTGTGTGTGTGTGTGTGTGTGTGTGTGTGTGTGTCAACTTGACTGAGTTGTGTATTTGTGTGCATGTGTGCAAGTGTTCATGTGTGCATGTGTGCATGTGTGCATGTGTGCATGTGTTCATGTGTGCGTGTGTGCACGTGTGCATGGTGCATGTGTTTATGTGTGTATGTGTGCATGTGTGCATGTGTGCATGTGTTCATGTGTGCTAACATCCTGTAAAGATTGTATAGTGTGTTTCCTGTCTTCCTCTCACAGGTGCTGAGGTTTAGTTGGATGAGTGCAGCAGGGAACCTGAAGTCACTGCCACAAATAGTGGACATGATGATACATATGTTGTGGCACAGGCAGGTTTGACAGGGTCTGTCATTGGTCCGCCAATCAACAGTACACAGCCTTCCACCCCATCTATGTCCACATTCATACTGCCAATACATCCTTTAACACCAATGGCCGTAGCTGAGGGACAGCATACAGTAGGCATTGACCAGGATAGTGTGGTATCTATGGCACATGCAACCCCATACCCAGTCACCTGGAATGGTACCACATAGGCATATGTCCAGGGGTTCTCGTGGGAGCACTGCTGGTTGTAATGCCCCTGGCAGACATGCCCCCACAGGTCTCACAACTTTAGATATGTTCCGGGCTGTAATGCAGGCACAGGCTCGTATGGAATGGTACACCAGGCAGGGACTAAGGGCACAGAGAGCCCATAACACTGCTATCAATGACAGCATCCGTGACCTTGCCGGTGCCATCCGTAATTACACCGAGGTCATTGATAGATGTTGGGGGGAGACACTAGATGTCTTCCGCAATGTAATGTCCATGTGCCAGGACAGTGCAGGATGGCTAAGACGTCGATGTGGATGTATGCCAGCAACATCATCAGCTGGCAGTCGTCTCAGACAACACACAAGTCCCAGCCGCTCCCGTAGTGGCAGTACTAGCCCCAGCAATGTTGGGACTGGGCTGTCAATAGACCGTCCTAGATGACCACGTGCACGTGGCTCTGGCCAGTCCCAGCATGTACATGGGTCCAGTTGACATCCCTCTGCCTCTGACGATAGTATCCAGTCTGGCTTAGTACCCGATACTGTCCGTGGCACCCCTGCCAGGCACAGGTACTGTGTCCACGGCCGGAGACAGTGATCTGTACAGTCTGGCAGGTACAGTCTATGGCTATCCCACAACCTCCCGTTTTTGGCAGCCACATGGTGGAACTGTGTGCATGCAGACACACACACATAAACCAAATTCTTAGGGCTAACACATACACACACACATTACATCAACATTGACCCATGCTGTACTGTTGTCCCTCACACACACACACACACACACACACACACACACACATATACATGTCGATTGGATGGGTCATTGTTGGGCTCTGGTACACCAACAACACACCCTGTGCATATGATGAAACTGTGCCACCTCCTATCATCTGTGACATTGATGCAGGAACAGGCTATTATGGTGCTGATGCACAGGGTGACCTAATAGCAGTGTAGCAATGTTAGCATGTTGTCAACAGTAAAGTGTAATGATATCCTTGTAGGTATATCTGAGCAGGCATGATGCATTAAAGCTATGATTATCAATGTAGTATTCTTTACACCAGTGTTAATTCCAAAAATGTATTGTCCGCCCATGTGCCCCTTGTCTGATGTGTGTGGTACTGGCAGCATGTGTTGGTGAGTGGATGGTACATGTGTGATGTGTGCAGTACAGATTTGCAGGTGTACATTTGTGAACATGGTGGAGGGGCACTGTCTGCATGTATGTGCATAGTGGACACATGGGAAGGGTGACATGCCCTGTATTACACAGTGTTAACACTTCATATTTCCTATTGGTGGCCAGTATGAATTTTACTACACATATGTTACAACCTGGGGACACATGTGTGTATGACATGGTTTGACACTATGCTGTGGGTGATACTGTTAATATTGGTCATTGGTCTGCATTCTGGTAGTATACATAACCTCAACAGCCTGACTTTAACCAATCATTAGATGATGTCTTGACAACTGACACACAGATGTAGGATACACAGTAGCATTTGAATCCTTCCGGTACTATACTATACCAGTAACCAGTGGTATTGACCGCCACCCATTCCTGGGACCACTCCTGTTTGGCATGTAGCCATCCTATGTACAAGCAAACACACTAGGGATATGTCCGTCCACATCTAGTAATGCATACAGTGGCCTACAATGCATTCTCTGGATGAGACACTTATCCTCCACAAGGATATCATACAGACAGATACCTGTTGACCAACCCATGCTGTAAAGCTATAAGCCAACTATAGCATAGTCATCCACATTTACTAAACATAGTATCCTGACAGTACCACATAGGTAGTAGACCACAACATGTAGCAGGGGAACCGATGTGTACATACAGGCACATGTTATATCATCTGTTCTTTGGTATTCACATTTCCAAATGTATTCTGATGCCCCTCTGTGTATCACATAAGCAATAAGGGGTCTGTATGCATATCCATGAAGTTGTTGTACACCTATAACGAATGCCCATTATTGACAGACTTTGTTGTGTTTGAACATGTCTGAAATATACCCCAGGCATGAACCCTCACTCACACTATTCTACAGAAACTGTCATGGGTGTGTGTGACACAGATGACCTAGGCCACAGATCACTACAGTGGCTGGCCTTGTCACAAACACACATATGTGACCTAAGGTCTGAGAAGCAGCAGCACAACCTCTCAATGGTAACAGATGTATTCATGTAGAAAGCAGGCTTCACACCTCTGAACTAATTGTGGTCACATGTACATATATGTATTTGCCACACAGATACCTGAAGTGTGCAATGTACATACTGTTGTTTTACTGATATGTCATACAGTAGTAAAAGCAAACTGCACAACACATTGACCAACAGTGTCACACACACACAGCAATTGCAGGATTCAAACCCTTACCTAACTAAGTTATGATACTAGAGAGATACGCATTAACACAATGCTCTGTATGCTTTATTGGGAATTTTCCTTTCCACTGCTGTATTTGTGGGATACTGACATCATCAGACTTGCCAAAGAGGAATTTACCTCTTTTAATGTGTTTTCCTAGTCTCCAAAAAGGGCACTCCTCTCAAGGAATTCACACACACACACACACACACACACACAGCAATTGCAGGATTCAAACTTCTACCTAACTATGCTATGATGTTAGAGAAGTATGCATTTACACGTCGATCTATCTGCTTTACTGGGAGTTTTTATTTCCACTGCTGTATTTGTGGGATACTGACATCATCAGACTTGCCAAAGAGGAATTTACCTCTTTTAATGTGTTTTCCTAGTCTCCATAAAGGGCACTCCTTTCAAAGGAAACCACACACACACTCAGCAATTGCAAGATTCAAACCCCTATCTAACTATGTTACAATACTAGAGAGATACGCATTAACACAACACGCAATATGTTTTACTGGGTGGTTTTGTTTCTCCTGCTATATTTGTAGGATGCTGACATCATCAGACTGGACATAGTAATGTGTGTGCACTTTGTTTTATGCAATCCCAGGAATGAACCATGTGGGACAGCAGGTGTTAACAGCTTGAACAGGACTCCACAGTTCTTAGCTTGTGTGATCTATCTGTGGACCAATTGCCATTCCATCATATGACAATACATATTTATGCACATATTGTTGATTTTGTGGATATGACGTGTCTGGGATGTTGAAAAAGGGATATTCAAAGTCTATGTGGGACACATGTAGCTCCTTTTAGTGGTGTATGTCCTGGGTGGCTGCCTTGCAAACAGTCTAGCAGGTGTGGGAACCATGATCTGCCCATGAACAAACCAAAGTTGGCAGGGTTGTGTTTTTGTCGGCCTCCAATAGCTCTGTTTATGACTTCAATCATGATGGACTCCATGGCCTTGCAGACCTGACTTCATAGGCTTATAGGACTATAGTTCCCATGGTCTGTTGTGCACCAACACTTGTGGGGTGTGCCATATGTTGCTGTAACCCATTCAACAGTTTCAGATCCTGTAGAGAGGGTGAGGCTCAACAGACTGTTCAGGTGGAGGTTCTGTTTGTTCTGCAGTTCACTTATGACACATATAGGGAAACAATGTAATCCAATTGATGCCATGTTTTCGGCTTTGGAAGGAGCTGTTTACCCATTCTACATGTGATATCTCTTGGTATGATGATAGGGCCTTTTGTCAGTGGGAGGTGGGTATGTATGTTGGCATTGTCAGTCATGTACAGTTGGCCCTGACTCAGGACATATATGAGTGTACATTGCTATTTATGATATAGCTGAAGGCAGTGTCATGGTTCTGTCTGGACTCCTTCGCAGATAATCTTTCCAAAACACTGACAAACCTGAGCACTAAACCCTGTTATACTCTTTTACACACTTAACACCCTACTGATCCTTTTTGATCAGTCAACAGAGTATTTCATCATAATATCCTGGCATGTCCAAAGGTCAGTTTTGTGTGTATTCTCCAGTCCAGCTGGTGAATATGGGAATTTTGAGGCAATGTTACAACTGCCTTATGTACACAGACAACCCTCTCCTCCTCCCAACAAACTCAGATATATGTGAGAGATGCAACTATATAGACAAACAGAAGGCTGAGTTCTCTCGACCCATGACTGGCACAGTCTATCAGGTGGTGAAGGTAACCACACACACCACAAATCCAGTCTCACATAGACCTATAGCAACAGCAAACAAAACACATTACCACACAAAAACATACTCAGAGGCTCTAAATAAAATCTGACTAAGCAGCAGAGACCTCCGAAGCAGACACCCAAACAACTGCTACCCCACAACAATACCCAGATATCACATAGTTCACAAAGTCAGTGTGCCACAGTCACTGCCCTTAGGGCTAAACAACACAACTAATACACTTGTAATAGGTGACTCTATTGTCAGACACACTGACGTCCCACTCACCAGGCTGAACAAGGAGAAGGTCACTTTGAGCTGTCTGTCGGGTGCCAAGATCCGCCACATAACATATGCACTCAGGTCACTCCAAAGCAAGTACAAATTTGGCTCCATCATTGTCCATGCTGGTGTGAATGACCTCAGACATTCCTCCCTGGACAACATGACAAGAGACATAGAGGAGCTCTCTGATCATGTAGCCCAGGCCGGTATGACCCTGACCTTGTGTAGCATCTTACCCTCACCAAGAATGATGGCACAGTATAAAGACAAAATTATCAATTTTAACAGTTGGCTAACATATTGGTGTCATTCAAAGGGGATCCAGTGTCTGTCAGCCTGGGATGACATGCTCGACATGCCACATTGCTTCACTAGGGACAGCTTGCACCTGTCACCCCTGGCCTTTCGAATACTGGCTAAGGCTCTTGCCGCCCCCATAGTGCCTTTTTTAGGCAAGGCTCAAAAGACAAACCCACCTCCATAGACAATACAAGGTAAAAGAAACTAAGGGTAATGCTGCTCAATGCCAGAAGTCTAAACCTCAAAATGCATGCACTCAAGGCTCTCCTCAGTATGGAGAATATCAATATCTGTGCAGTAACAGACACCTGTTTCAGGCTCCTGAAAGCACCCCTGCACTACCAGGTTATACTTCATACCATGCTTTTTGGCCACAAAACTCGGACCAACCAACAAAAATAGGGGGAGTATCCATATACATCACAGATACACACACCTTCAGGTTAGTAACACTGCACAAAGCATCAGAGACCATACATGTGCAACTAACAGTGGACAAAACTGCCTTTCAGTTTGTAGCCTGCTACAGACCACCTTTCCAAACTTAGGAACCCCACTCGGCTTTCCTGAGAACATTGGAGAATATGAAGGTCTCTCCAAACACCATTATATTGGGTGACTTCAACTACCCAAACATTGTCTGGGAATACTACTCAAGCCCCAACACCCTCACCCAACGGTTGCTAGAATTTACAAACTCAAATGCTATGGCACAACTGGTCACCACAACCAGAAGAGGGGAAAACATTTTAGACCTGATCATTGGCAACATGGGGACTCTATGTTCCACACCAGAGGTATACCCCTCATTGGTAAGGTCAGACCATACATTTATCTCTCTGGACATCCATATCCCATCCCCACCCCCATCCTAGGTAATCTCGATGAAGAACTTTTCAAAAGCAAATGTCACACTTCTCAAAACCGAGGTGGTATCCTTCAAAGACCCTGGGACAGTGGTAAATATGGCTCAGACCACAGAATCCTTTACAAACGCATTCTATGGACACCTACTGGAATGCATGACTCGTGCTATCCCAAATAAAAACAAGACTCACGCCTCCAAAGGCAGGGGACCTGTCTAGTGGACCCCGGCCATAAATAAGCTATACAACGAAAGGAGGAGACTACTACATGGTAGAGCACAATCCCAAAAAGGGAAGGCATCTCTGATCAGTACTAGCAAGAAGCTACAATCACTCATGAATTCATCTAAGGCCTGCTTCGAAAGGAAAATTGCACCAGACACTAAGGACAATCACAAGGCCTTCTTTAGTTATGTCAGGAACCTGGGTGGCAACTCCCAGATATGCTGTGAGTTAGTGCAAAATGACAAAAAATACACTGAACACACAGACATTGCCAACATCCTGGCAAACAGGTTCAGCAAAAATGTCTCCCCACCATCCCCCCTAAAGAGCAAATGTCCATCCCAACAGAGTGTAGCCTCCCTGACATCACAGATGAACAGGTGAGAGCTGCCCTCTCCAAAGCAGACAACACAGCATCAATGGGACTGGACGGTGTCCTGGCCTGCTTCTTACATGAGCTTCATGAAGAACTTAACCCTCATATTAAGTCACTGTTCAATTTCACACTTACTACAGGATATGTACCCAAGGAATGGTGTACAGCAATAGTGGTCCTGCTCCTCAAAGGTGGTGCCTAACTAGCCTGGTCTGCAAAGCTATGGAGTGTATCATCATGGAACTCATACACAAAGACATCGGGAACCTACAGACAATGGATCCTACCGAATTTGGCTTTGTTGAGGGCAGATCTTGCCTCTTGAACCTGGTCGACTTCTTTAAACAGTTACCAGGTCCATAAACATAGGGAATGTAGTCCACACAGCCTACCTGGACCTCGCAAAACCCTTCGACACAATACCCCATTTGGGCATCATAAATAAGCTCACCAGCTTAGATATCAACGCATATGTCACAAGATGGATTGCAAACTGGATCAGGGATAGCACCCACATGGTCAGTATTGCAGGTGCCATGTCTGCCTCTACACCAGTTACAAGTGGCATCCCACAAGGCTCAGTCCTAGGATCTCTCTTGTTCAGTATATTTCTCTCTGACATACAGGCTAACACAGGAGGACTATGGCTGACCAAGTTCACAGATGACTGCAAACTGGGTGTTATAATCGACTCTCCAGCTGGAACAAGCATCCTCCAAAAGGGTCTCACAGAGATGGATAACTGGTACCAGAGCCATGGCCTACAGCTAAATGCCATTAAATGCATAGTCATCCCCTTTGGGAATAACCAAGTACCCACACATTACCACATAGGTGGTAATCCATTAAGTATGGAAGACGTTATTAGGGATTTGGGGACCCGAGTAGATAGTAATCTCGCCTTTGACAATCACGTTGCCAAAGTGGTTAGACAGACCTTCTATATAGCCCACCTTATCCCAAATGGTTTCACATCTAGATCAAGAGAGGTCATTGTGCCCCTATACTCATCAGGCCCATGCTTGGATACAATGCCCCATTTGGGATGTACCTTACCCAACACCTGCAGCAACTGTAATGGCCACAAAAGTACCTCAACAAGTAGATCTAGGGACTCACACAGATGCCCTGCACAGTTCGGCTAAAGTAACTCCAGCTCTACTCAGTCGCTTATTGCCTACTCGGATGCAATCTGTGCCTGATGTTTAAAGCCATGTCCAACCCAGAATTAATGGACATGCCCAACCTCAGGATATCTGAATTCCTTAGAGCTACATGTTCCAGGGACTTAAACCTCAGCACAGATATTAATAGGACATGCTGGAGGGACAGATTCATATCCCAGAGGCTCCCCTCACTCTGGAATGAGATCCCAGTCCTGCATAGGCAGAGCCCCTCACTGACCCTCTACAGGAGAAATCTTGATGAGTGGATGGGTGATCGTATGTTTACCCCTGGGATCTCTTCTGGGTCCCTGCCAGGCAGAGGCACAATAAACTAACCATAAAAGGGCTATCTTGTGTGACCTACTATTCACAGGCACAGTCTACTAATCTAACAGGGTTGTGAAAGCCAAACACTCTCTGGCTAGGCTTATAAATGCCCTAGGGCAGATAGCCTAGTATCAACCTATGAACCTATGATAATGTTTGGAGTGCACATTGTTTATTGATGATACTGATTGCAGGTTTTTTATCTTCTTAGCTTTCCCAATTTCTATGAACAACCTAAGTATCTGTAGTACATATTTGATTATGACGGGGTTCCAATATATTATATATGTGTCTGTTGTCATATAACTGCATGCACAAGGCGGATTGGTGAATAGTTAGAGGTTCCTGGATTAACACATGCAACTGCCGGATATGTGTGGCCCACTGCTGTACTCAGACATGGCCTAAGTGTGTGAGCATGCCCAGTTTGGCCCTTCAGTATTTTGTTGCCTGACATTTGTCTCATTTATTCATGTGTGAGCATGCCCAGTGTGACCTTTCAGTATGTTGCTGTCTGAAGTTCACTACATTTGTTAATGTGTGTGAACATGACCAATATTAACATTTATACTATACGTGTGTTGAAAATCAGGTTCTATTTTTACTGCAGGGCTCACCTTTGTGTCATAACTCAACAGGGATTATGCTGTGCCTGCAGGATTTCCATAAGAAACTTTGCATAGACTTATCAACATTTCTTCATACAGGCTGACCAGTGAAATACTGTCATGGTTTAGTGGTTCAGTACTATGACTATAGTATGCAGTATTTTGGGTTCGAGGCCTGTCACTGCCTTATATTTTCATACTGAGCAGACAAGACTGCTTAAGGGCCGGTAGAGCAAATATGAGCATGTTTACATGCTTTTGCTCAACTATGCCCAACTTTGACCAAGCTTGTCCAACATTGCTCAACGTTAACCAACATTGCTGAATGTTGCCCAGTATTGCTCAACATCGACCAGAGTTGTGCTAGTTAGTGTGTGCAATTTTGTTTACATATACTAAATAGTGGTAAAAGCTGTTTAGCACTGTTTTATATTGCTTAACAGATGGCAATAATGCCTCAGGTGGTGCTGCAGGGCTGCCTATGTTGGATGCACATACTGCACTCCCTATACATGTTTGAAAACAGGTAGTGTCAAGTTAGGCATCCCTTTTACTATATGTGTGAGTCAGAGAGAGTTATCATTTCCAGGGTTCCTACTGAGCCAGTGTATGTGCTATGCGTTGCCTCTTTGCCAAGGCCAAAGCATACTGGGCACGCCTCCTTCTGCCTACTGGGGCAGGCTCAGGTTGTTCCTCATCCGAGTCACTCTTTGCCTGTGATGGCCTTGACAATGGTGGGGGGCTGTTTGGCCCGGGCCTATGCTGCTCCTGCTGCAGCTGTTTTTGCAGGATCATATTATGTAGCATAGCACATACCATGACAGTTTGGGTACATGTAGTTAGTGAGTACTGCAAGGCTCCACCAGATGTGTCCAGGCACCAGAACAGTGACTTGAGCAGCCCAAACACACACTCGATTACATTTTGTGTTTTTGCGTGTGCCTCATTATGGTGTTCCTGTTCAGGTGTGTGTGCATTTCTGATGGGTGTCATCAGCCATGGCTCCAGTGCATAGCCAGCATCCCCCACTAGGTGACCATAAGGGATGTCCCCATTGGCAAATGTCTGGTACAACTGTGTCAGATGCCAGATATGGGAATCATGGTAGCTTCCAGGGCAGCCAGCACACACATTCAGTATTATGCCCTGGGCATCACACATGACCTAGCAGTTGATGGTGGGGAAGCCCTTGCAGTTAAAGTAGACCCTACCCCGCTCACCGGCTGGTGCTTTGATTCATATGTGAGTGCAGTCTATTGCACCCACTACCTCAGGGTATTCCACTATTTTCTGGAAGAGATGCATATTGCTGGCCAATACCTCATGGGAATTGGGGAAATATACATGATCACTGACATGTGCTGACATGGCATCCAGGAACTGGTGCAGTACCCTGGATGCTGATGCCTGTGATATCCCCATCATATCACTAGTTGGTCTCTGGAAGGTACCTGTTGCTAATATTCTTAGGCTAACACATACCTTGGTTTCCACTGGGATGGGTTCCCTTCTGTTGGTTCTGTGTGTGAGGCATGGCCTGCACAGCTCAACAATTTGCTGCATGAGGTCTCTGTCCACTCTATAGCGCTCCATTATCTCCAGCTCATGTAGCCCCTGATAGGTTACCCTGGGCCTGTACACTCTTCTCTGTCTCCTCATTGTGGGTTGTCCAGCAGCATTCACATTGTCACCACCCTCAGCATGTTGCATATGTCACCTTATAACAGCAATGACAGCCCCTAACATTTTTTGTCTCAGTAAAGCTTTTTAAAAGTTTTCACTTCTCTTAGTTTACTGCAGAGTTGCAGTGTCTCTGAGGAAAACATGGTGGAAAGTTGTTTGCAGAGTTTTAAGTGCTGGGCTGGGCTGGGCTAGTGTACTGCCTGTGTAATTGCCTGATTCTGATTGTTTTCACCTGCTAGCTCTGCTAGTACTCGCTGGTTAACTTCTTACTATTTGTTGTGCTTCCTTTTACCTTTCTGTTTCCTCAGGGGGGCAGCGCCACGCACACAAGTGCAAACACGCTCACACCAGCTAACGTGCGCGCACACATGCTTACATGGACTAAAACTTGCTTATTCTTGCTAAAACGCGTGCACACAGGCACATACGCACTTACACACATGTCAACAACCTTAGACATGCTTACTCCAGCATAAACGCCCACACACAGGTGCACATGCACGCACACAGTCTTACTTGGATATACAGGCGCGCACCTGTGTGCAAACACGTTGCAAGCACTTCAGCAAGAAACTTTAGTGTTATCCACGCCATACACCTTCAATTTCTTGCCTTTAGCTAGGGTACCTGTTGACACACCTCTTCCAGTGATGAGTAACTGACAGCAAACACATGCCACTTTGCTCCAATGAGCTTCACTTCTTTCATACATACCCCCCTCGTGATGTCACATATCTTCTACTCTGGTACTCCCCTTATCCTACTCCTACACTCCACTAACTGTGCTCATTTGCTATGTAAACTTGGGATTCACTATCCTTGCCCTCATTTGCATAGGATTGAGTAATAATGCTTGGTTACATCTCTTAGACTGAGCTTCCCCCCTTAGCAACCTCTACGCAGTAGCCGTGTTGTCTTCAGCCTGCCATTCCCTTGCATTGTAAATTAAGAATTACAATATAATCCATATTTGTGGATTTTAATTATTGGTTTTCTGGTTTTTAGAGTGCAGCATGTTTGTGCGGTGCTGCGCTATGCTTAAACTTCGGAGATCGGGATAAAAAAAAAATTATTTCATTTTTATTTTGCATCGGTGAACATTGCCAATGGCCGTATTTTTGACCATTGGCATGCTTCCTCAACTGGATGCATCCTTTTTTTGGAGCTGTCACGGCTCCATTTTGCTATTTGCAGAACGGTACTCAGCTGTCAATGGAGTACATTTCTGCAAATAACACTACTTTTACTTGGACAGGTTCAGGTTTCCTGGATCACAAATTTACCTCATTTGCATAGCTTTTGCCAGCAATTGAGGTAATTTGCATATCCTAGCCCTGTCCGTGTAAGAGTCATTTTAGGAGCTCTCTTGCACGCCCCTACCGGCTATTCCTGGATCGCTCGTCGGACATGTTGGCTGCATGGCGTCTTACTTTACTCTTAGACTCCGTGCAAGCCTTCATGAATCTGGCTCTCTATTGCCAAATCCTCCAGGTGCATCCATGACCAAATTCAAAGAGAGGTCAGAAAACTGCCCTTCCCACTACAAAGACACACTATTAAAGTCAGCGAAAAACAGTTCCCAAATACACTTTTCTTCCTTGACATGGGTTGTTACTCTAATCCAATGATGCTTCTGCTTGCCGTCCCTTGACATGCTAGCAACAAATCTGTTCAATGCCCTACCAGGCAAACTGCCCTACAGGCAAAATTAAGTAGGTGTGAAAGTTCCATGGCTTCCTTCACCTAGACTTTTTTCTTGACCATGAAATCACTGAAAGCTTTCTTCAAGTGCATGAGCTTGTGAATAAGTTATTAAAAAAAGAAGCCTCTGCATCTATCTTTAACTCTAAAAAAACTAAAGCTTTTACTGGGCCCACCAATTTGTCTGCCACTATCAGAACCCCAATTTCTTCAAAAAAAAAAAAAAAAAAAGACAGGAAGGCTTGCAGACTTTCCTCTGTACCAAATAACCCCACTCCGACTATTAAAAAATAAAGTAGTGAGCTATGGCCTGTTGGGGGTCTGGGTGTCCCCAGTACCACTGCAGTAAACTGATGAACATTTCAAATGTCATACAAGCTACTGAACAGCCTGTTGCCATCACATTATTAAATTAATAAATTGCTCTGTAATGAATCCATAAAACTGGCAGTTATAGCCCGAACAGTTAGCAAATGTGAAGCAAGCTTTTTATCCACATTTCAGAGTCATGGATTCTGAAACTTGTTTGTTACTTTAATAGCATAATTGAATGATACATAATTCATCTTGGTGTCTGCTTCACCTATGATGTCATTAATAGATGCCCCAGGGGAGGACAAACGGTGTTTCTGTCGATACTCACCTGTTTCCTTTCTTGGTACTAAACCAAATGGGGATATGTAAAAATTCAAAAAGAATGGAGACTAAAAAGAGCAAAACAGTGTAAGAAACTTCTCTGTGTGGAAGATTTTCAGTCCATATAGTTCTAGTTAATCAGTGTATATTATTCAGATCAGACAACAGTTGTAGAAGTAGCGAACGTAAACTTGTCTTAAGTCAAAACAAAACAAAACAAAAAGTAATAACAGAAAATATATAATTGTACAGCATTACTAAGTATTCTAAAGTAATCCAGGCAAGGCTGGCAGTCTGTTTCCAGTCGAAAATCCTTTATTAAGTACACAGACAAGCGATCCAAGTAAAACAAAAATAGAGTAATAATTTCCTCACAATCTTTCTAAAAAAAAAAAAATATAAATATATATATATATATATATATATATATATATACTTTTTATCAGGCATGGGAGTGGTTTATTGTGCTGTACAACAAAGTGTTATTGGTACACATTAAATTCACATCTCTTCCCCCATCAGTGTGACATTCGAGCTGGTCCTGCCCTACTTAGTAGCTGTCATAATAATATATAACCCTTATGTACTTTAAGTAAAATTATATAATGATGTGGTACCTCTTATTTAACCAAATTATTAAGTAGATTATTAAGTCTGTGATTTTATCCAAGACAATATACTACATGGCTGGAAATATATCAACCTTAGTTCATTTGGCAATCAAAAAATATATATAAATATATGCATATACATTTTGCATGTAAAAATCAATTTCTATTTTCATAACCTATTGTTAACAAAGATCGCTTTTGTCCTTCTAGACTTCTTCAGGTCTGTGTACAAGAACGCTAAAAACCTATATAATTGTATAATTTATTAGTATTGTTATTACACATCATTTTGAATTTTGTCTCTTTCGGCTTTTCCCGGTTAGGGGTCACCACAGCGGAACTCTGGTCCACTAATGATTGGCAGTTGATTTTTACGTACCGGCTTGCCAGGCCTGATGCACAACCTTCAACGAAGGTACTCCCATTCACGCATGTCTCCATGCAGAAGATGCTCTAACTGAGAACTGAACCGGACATGATCTTACTGTGAGGCGACAATGCTACTACAGCACAAACACCGCAGGTAAATACACATGATTACACGTCATTTTGAATAAAGTGGAAAAAAGAACCAGAAAAAAAATAAAAATAAGAAAAAATGTATGTATGATGATGGAAACAAAATATACACTTAAATATCAACTGATTTAAAATGGTATTTAAAACCAATTTGTAGAATAAAATAAAATAAAATAAAATACAATTTGTCATGTAAACAATGTGGCAATTTTCTAAGTTCCAGTGCACTTTTAATAGAACAGTAATAGTTTAGTCCAGGCTTCCTAAAAGAGTTCAGCTTTAATTGCCACATGAGTTCATGTTTCTCCAGAATATTTGGGATGTCTCCTTCAAGATCACCCATGTCTATGCAATCAAGGATATGGAACTTAAAACCTGTGTGTCTTTTATGAAGGGAAAGGTGTTTGGCTAGTGCATTATTTTTACATCCAGAGCGGATTTCTGACAGATGACATGAAATCCTACGCTTGAGTTTATTTACAGTCTTGCCCACATAGAATGTATCATATTAATTGTACTGTGCCCTGTAAATTACTTTTTTAGTGCTACAGTCACCCCCTGCACTGGTTTTAATGATCTTCTTTAAATAAGGGCAATAAAAACTATCACCTTGCTGTATAAATATACAAAATGTACAATTAATTTCACATCTTTTAGTGCTTTTCTCACATGGTCTAGGTGCAAAAGTTAAGCAAGCTCATTAATCTTGTACTGGACTTCAGTTTCTTTGCTTTCAATGGCAAACACTACAAACAAAAAACTGGTATATCAATGGGGGCTGCCATGGCTCCCAGCATAGCTGACATAGCCCTGGGAGGAGGACTTTGTGTTAAACAACACAGATTACATACAGCATATCACATGCTATTTACGTTTTATTGATGATGTCTTTATTGTGTGGGAAGGTGACACCTTGCAGCTTGGAGATTTTATCACTTACCTCAATCAAACAGCCCCGTTCTTGAAGTTTACCTCTTCCCATAGCTGTACTTCAACCACTTTCTTAGATATGCAGATTTCCAAGGACACCAACAATAACAGAATCTCCACTGATCTATTCAGAAAACCAATGAGGGTTAACTTATTACTCAACAGTAAAAGTCTACATCCTACAAAAACCAAGTATAATGTAGTAAAGTCCCAAGGCTACACATTAACTCGAATTACCACAGAGATGGAACCATTTTTGAGAAACCTGAACAACTTATAGAATAATTTTCTAGTGAGAGGCTATGAAAATCAGATGTTAAAAAATCATCCTGGAACCCATTAGAGAACTGAAAAGGACTGAAGCACCTTCACTCAACCTCCCCAGTAGAAAAATGTTAAGTAATTCCACAGAGAATAACAAATGCAAAAATAGCTGCACCCTGACATACACTTCGGATTATCACAGTATCAAAAATATTATTGAAGAAACTGGGACATTGTCACAGGAAACCCTTTTCTGATTAACATCTTAGGTGAAGTCCCATCATTTGTTTATAGGAAGGCCAGGAACATTAGAAGTTTTGTTGAATTTAAACCTAGACCATGTGAGAAAAGCACTAAAAGTGTGAAACTAATTGTACATTTTGTATATTTATACAGCAAGGTGATAGGTTTTATTGCCCTTGTTTAAAGAAGATCATTAAAACCAGTGCAGGGGGTGACTGTAACACTAAAATGTAATTTACAGGGCACAGTGCAATGAATGTGATGCATTCGATGTGGGCAAGACTGTAAATAAACTCAAGCATAGGATTTCATGTCATCTGTCAGAAATCCACTCTGGATGTAAAAATAATGCACTAGCCAAACACTTTCTCTTCATAAAAGACACACAGGTTTTAAGTTCCAGATCATGGATCGCATAGACATGGTGATCTTGAAGGAGACATCCCGAATATTCTGGAGAAACATGAACTCATGTGGCAATTAAAGCTGAACTCTCTTAGGAAGCCTGGACTAAACTACTACTGTACTATTAAAAGTGCACTGGAACTTAGAAAATTGCCACACTGTTTACATGACCAATTGTATGTTACTTTATTTTATTTTATTCTACAAATTGGTTTTAAATACCATTTTAAATAAGTTGAAATTTAAGTGTATATTTTGTTTCCATCATCATACATACATTTTTTCTTATTTTTATTTTTTTCTGGTTCTTTTTTCCACTTTATTCAAAATGATGTGTAATAACAATACTAACTAATTATACAATTATATAAGTTTTTAGGGTTTTTGTACACAGACTTGAAGAAGTCTAGAAGGATAAAAGCGATCTTTGTTAACAATAGGTTATGAAAATAGAAATTGATTTTTACATGCAAAATGTATATGTATTTATATATTTTTTGATTGTCAAATGAACTAAGGTTGATATATTTCCAGCCATGTAGTATATTGTCTTGAATAAAATCACAGACTTAATAATCTACTTAATAATTTGGTTAAATAAGAGGTACCACATCATTATATAATTTTATTTAAAGTATATAAGGGTTATATATTATTATGAGAGCTACTAAGTAGGGCAGGACCAGCTCAAATGTCACACTGATGGGGGATGGGATGTGAATTTAACATGTGTACCAATAACACTTTGTTTTACAGCACAATAAATCACTCCCATGCCTGATAAAAAGTATATATATATATTTAGAATGCTTGTGAGGAAATTATTACTCTATTTTTGTTTTACTTGGATCACTTGTCTGTATACTTAATAAAGGATTTTCGACTGGAAACAGACTGCCTGCCTTGCTTGGATTACTTTAGAATACTTAGTAATGCTGTACAATTATATATTTTCTATTATTACTTTTTGTTTTGTTTAGTTTTGACTTAACGAGTTTACGTTCGCTACTTCTACTACTATCGTCTGAACTGATTAATATACAGTGATTAACTAGAAATATATGGACTTAAAATCTTCCACACAGAGAAGTTTCTTACACTGTTTTGTTTTTGGACCCACTACACTTTGGTGGGTTGTTTTGAGACTTCGGGGATACCACGGAGATTACTTGTTTGTTGTTGAGACTAAAAAGAGCGTAACATCCATCCTGTGAAAATATCTTTCCCATTTAATCCTTGGAAAAGCTTCTTCTTTTCAGTTTTTGAGGTTATATTCTTACAAAACGAGTGTCAGGTGGAAGCTGAATATTTTATCAGAAAACCAGAAGTATAGCTTAACACAAGTATAACCCTGGGTATATTATTTGGGTAACCTTGCAACAACAACAAAAGTGCCTCAACCTTAATTTGGGAGAAGGAGGGGCTACCTACACTGCAGACGTCTTAGCAAAACTGAAATAAGATCACACTCTGTGCTGCCCCACCTGTCTGTTTAACTTGCTCATGGGTCTCAGCTGCTGTTTGTCCTTCCACATTGCCTGACCCCATGCCTGTCAGATGGCTCTCTTTAAACCAATATTTTGTAGCTGGGTACCCTTTCCAGCAAAAGGAACAAAAAAGGTTAAGGTGACAAAATGACCAGGAGCAGTGACAGTTATTGAGGGTCTAACATGGCTTAAACTTATTATCTTCATTCAGTACTGGGAGAGCAGGAAGCTTGGATTTCTCTATCATCACACTGAGCCATGTATCTACATGATGCTTGTCCAGTTCAGGTTCTTACTAGCTGCACATAGCTTCTGAAATGTTTGGTGATAATGAATCTTTACCACCTTCCCCATAAGTGGTAAGCTTCACTGATGTTGAGGTAATATGACAGGAGTGATGGGGCTTGGTGAGATTTGCTTTCTTTAATGATACCCTTATGGTATATAAATCCTACCTGCCAGTTGTCCCATTTATATAATCATGAATGGCTAGTGTGTTTCATCCCTGAAGGCTACCAAAGCTGCTATGTAATCTTTAGAACCCACTACATTAACTTCCAATACCTTTTGCAAGCCATTAACCAAATCAAAAATATCCATATACTCACCATTTGAAATCATACCCCTAAAAGCTGGTGGGATATGAACTACAGTATGTGGAGTGATGTGGACAATAGGGACAACAAGGAGGAAAGAGGGCAACTCAGCGGGCCACAAAATTTGATTGGACGGCACCAGGGGACCTGGCCTAGGGATAAGTGTAAAAAGTTTGCCAAAGTGCCTCTCCCTTGCAATGGGACTTGTGTAACATTTGCCAGTACACTTTGCTGCTGGGGAGGACCCAAATCCTTCCCTACCATTAAATCAAAAAGCAGTTCACAGACTCCACTGGCAGCAAACTAGGTTAAGGAACAAACTTAGAAGGTTGAATTGTCACATAAAATCCTTTATTTGCTGAAAATAAAAAGTCAGGTTACCGCTTTCATTTAAACCATATGTTAAACTGTATCAGACAGTTGGCAATTTTGAAATCACTTCCTATATAGACTTCCTGTAACATTGATTGGTGAATCAACTCATGAATATTAATAACATTCAAATATTTCATCTCATGAATATAAAACACACATTCTAAAAAGCACCTGCCTGCCACTCTATTACTATAAGGCACTTGTTATTACTTATAGCAAGAAAGTTCATGCCTTAACTCATTCACTTCAGTGGAGCTCAGAAAATTTGCACTGTAACTTCCAATGGGTGGAGCCTAAGCCTTTTGACATACTCAAATTATGTCTTCATATTACAAACAAATGTTCATATCTGTGGAACCATAGGGTTTATGAAAGAAGTATAAATGGTAAACTCTTCAGCACAAACTATTTTTATAGTGGTAGTATTCTTCACAGTCTAGGTCTTAAAATTAATTTTATAAGTCACAGTAAACACAGTAATTATTATGTTTGCAATATTTTATAAATAACGTACAATATCTCAACAACAACTCAAGTTACACACATACTGTTAGCACCATTTTATTCATCTAGTTGAGAGCTTTCATATGATGCACGAGTTCTAGCTGTGTTACTTGGTTGTTGAGATATTTAAAAAATGTGAAAATCATATCTATATAAATTAATATCATAAAAGCAACAGTTAATATCTATCTAATTGCACTAGACAGTGGTCAAATATTAATGCAGTTGAGTTTGCCATTGTGTAAGCTTTCAGATGAAATCTTTTAAACCCGGTACATAGAATGGTTTTGGAATTATTGATGAAAATATGAACAAGGAATATTTGACACCTAGAGGTGTCAGTAGGAGTTAACTGCAGATGCATCTAGAAGTGTCACTCGGACGTAATGAGTTAAGATCCATCTTTGAGAAAAAATTGCCTATATTGTTAGAAGATTTTTTCATGAGACAACATGTGGGAGATAAACCCATGATTATATATAGGAAAGGACTTAACCTTAAAGATTTACTTAAAATGAAACAAGTAACCAGAATACAAAATAGACAGGGAATGACTAAGTGTGGGGCATGTTCATGGTGTCATAAAGTCCAAGTAGCCAACAGCTTTACAGTGAGAAATACCACATATTATGTGAACAGTAAATATTCTTGTTCTTCTAAAGCAGTGGTTTACATGGCATTTTACATTTACTGCCCGTGCTTCTATGTTGGTAAAATGGAGAGAAAATTCTAGCAGAGGATTTATGAACACGATTATGCTGTAAAGAAACAAAACTTAAATAATGCTTTGGCTAGACACATTAATTGTAATACTGATCACAAATTCAATTTCTTGGCCATGGATCCAGTGTGTGTACAAGGCAACAAGCCATGGGGGCTCCTTTTAGAAATAAAAGAACTAAAGTGGCAAATCTGCCTACAGGTGGATAGTTGGCCAGGATTGAATGAGAGGAGCTCCATTGCCCCAGTGTTGAAGTTGAAAGCTCTTGAAAGGAAAAAAGTTAAGATAGCAACAGCTAAATAAATAACATTTATTGCCTTTTATTCACATTTTGATATATATATATATATATATATATATATATATATATATATATATAAATATATATAAATATATAAATATATATATATATATATATATATATATATATATATTTTAACAAACACATTTTTCACCTACATATTTTATATATATGATATGTTTTATACATATATTTATTTTTTACACTTTTACATATTCATTCAATATTTGACTTATTTAATATATATTTATATGCATTTATTTATTTTTTACATATAAAAAAGAGTGCACGTTTGATATTGGTATAGTGACCTAAGCAACACTTCTTTAATCAGACATGAAGTCATTCAGAACTATGTATAGTTTGTTTTTATTGAGATAGAACATATACTTTTTAGAAGTATGTTATTATATAAAAATGTTCTAGTAGTGGTCTTTTACTGTGCATATAAGAAGTTAAGAATTTTATTTATAGTTCACAGTGTGTTTTTTTATAAAAACTCAGTAGTTTACTCCCCCTCTAACTGACTATAACCCAAACATTCCTCTAAATCCTATACATCATTACCTTGCTCCTGTTGATGTTCAGACCTTTTTGTGGAAGAGTGGTCCAGAATTGATCGTCCTTACTTCTGACACTTCTGTGTGCCATGCACCTCGGCCTCATGGCTGAACTGCTGCCCTCCTCCACACCATCTGATGGCTCCCATACTTCTTCCTCTGGTTCCTTAGATGTAAACATTGCAATGACCTGTTGTCCCTATCAACTACTTCAAAAAAAATGAGAAAATGAGTCCACTTGCAATGCAATGTAGACCTCAAAGGATGCTGTTAACTAAAAAAAAAATAAAAAAATAAAATAAAATAGATGCGTCCTTGACTAGGATTAGTTACCACTAGCTGGCATAGCAAAACTTGCTCATTCTGGCCTGCTCTTAGTATCTTCCAAAATAGATCCTGATAGTTCATATCTTAATTCTTCATCTTTTTTAACCGATCTCTGTATGAGAATAATGCAAAAGGAGACCTGCCCAAGACTAACTTACTCCTCCCAAAAACATTCTCAAACCACCTTCATAAATTGTGGAGCATTTCATCTGAAAATGATTACACTGGCAAGCAGGAAACCTGTTCCATCTATTCCATTGATTAGCAAGCATCACTGAGACTAACCCTCCAAGGTTTCCAACATTTATAGTTCTTTTATTCCTTTCTTTTTTTTTTATTTATAATTGTGCTGCCAATAATCACCAAGGACTTTATCACTGATCCTGAAAGAAATTTGACTTCATCAGTATGGATGACAATAAGGTATACTTAAAATGTTCACGGCAATACAGAGCTGCTGTTCTCTTACTGCTAATTATCTTTATTTTTTTCTTTATCTCTCTCTAACAAAAAGAAAAAGAGGGACAATAACAAAATAGAGGCCTTTCCCAACAACGAGCTTGCAATCTGTTTGTCCAAAAACAAGCAGTGGCGCCACTACACCACTTACAGCTACATGAAAAAATACATCTAAAGCTGCCCAACAAGCGATGCTTGGAAGGACAAGAAATTTACCCCTTTCCTTTCCAAACATTAACTTTCTTTTATTATTATTATTATTATTATTAATAGTAGTAGTGGTAGTAGTTAGTAATATTAGCATTGCTGTTTAACATTTTAAATGTATTCCTACCATATAGATACAAGGTGAAGCTCAACAACCAAACACGTACTTTCCCCACAGACCCTGCTTATTATTATTTTTTTAAAACAAAACTCTCCTGTACAGTTAAGTACAAACACCAGTTCCTAATTTAAGTTATCACCCACTACCTGTATAATAAATAAATAAATAAATAAATAAACAATCCCAACAACTAGCTCACGGCTGAATTTGGCACCTCCTATACTAATAGCAAAGACAAACAGTAAATGTCACCACATCACAGTAGAAAAGGCTGCCAATAAAATCTTTTCTAAAAGGCAAGGGCAGGAAAGAAACATTGTATTAGACCCCACCATACCACTCAACCATACAGATTTTTGCAAAATGTCCAGATTCTTGCCTCATATTTTTGGTCAGTTTTTCATAAAATTGTATTTTTCTCGCAAATTAATGGCAAATCATTAAAGAATGGCGTTAGAAAAGAATGACAGACATTTGAGTATCAGACTTCCTACCCTTCAGAAAATTTATGTTAATGCTAAACCTGTCATTCTATCAACTTCCTAAGTTTTTAAGAGCAAAATTTAAAAATTGTCCCTATTTTTGGGCCTTTGTCCAACTTTTATGTATGGCTTTGTCCCGATTTCTTGCTCTAAGAGGTTGAAAGGTAAGGACCCCACTTTGTGAAAGAGAAGTATCTCATTTGAATTAAAGAGAAGTAGAACCTAAATGTAAACAACTTTCACTCAAGTTGTACTGGAAACAAATCTGCATAAGTGGTTAAAGCTAACCTGCTCCCTGCTATTTAAGAACCTATGCTATAATACTTCTTCTCAACTTTTTTTTTTTAATTATTAGACAGAATCCCCTTTTTATAGAACTAACCTATCCAGGGAGGAACGGACAATGGGATAACTGTCAGGATTCAAAGTGAAACCCCAGTACAAAACAGCATTAAAGAATATCAGAGTCTAAAGAATCTTATTGAAATTCCTTAAGTCTATTGCCAGCTTAATCTCATAACATACCCTTACTACACCTTTCTTCCTTTTTTCTATATTAAAAAAAGTAGCCATCCCCTTTTTATAGCAAATGGAAGAATAGAGGGCAAACAAACTTAATAGGGTCAGTAGTAACTCATATTTAGTGTAAAGCAACATTAATTGCATGTACATATTACAGACTCACTATAGGGAATATAATGTGAATCAATAATTCACTTGACAGCCTTGACTTAATAGCCTTCCCCTGCAGCATCTTTATTTTAATAAGCCTTCTGTGCCAAATAATACTAGACTGAATGAATTCAGATACCATCAACTAAACACACTAACACACACACACCCACACACACACACACACACACACACACACACACACACACACACACGTAAAATGTATATAAAATATATATCAACCTGTTTTATAAGTTTTAAGGGATTACCTCATGGTTGCCATGTAAAGCAGCAGACTGGCACTGCTAGGCACTGTAACTTCACCAAAATGGCAAATAAAACATTCTCAATCTCTTGTTTACCCTCTCTACATGTATATACATATCCTCTGTCTGGCCAGACCCATATGAACATTGCCCTACCCCTTTCCTTGGCAAAATCAGGCAAATGCTTCTGTCAGCAAAATCTATTACTAAATCCCAGGGTGGGTTTTTTACTAAGCTTTTTTTTATTATTAATAACCATATATATCAACCTTCAATCAAACCTAAACATACTTGTCCTTATTCAGAAATAAAAATATACTTCTACATATTGAAAAAATTCTGTGCTTTCAAAATAGTCCATTTTAAACATCATGTGCATAATTATCTCACATCAGGAATTTTATATTTTAGCACCTTAATATTATTTAATACTTCACCTGTCACATTGTTCAATGTTTCTCTGCTAAATTCAGAATTTATTCTCTTCAACTGCCTTATTTATCATCTTTTCATATTATAACAGTCATAGGTTCATAGCTTCATTGTTCCTTATTAAGCTAGCTACCCTTGAGGGCCATTATAAGCATAGTCAGTTTTCCGTTTGGTGTTTGAATTAACCTATCTCTTTTGGTGTTAGATTGACCTTACCCATCCCATGGCAAATAAAAATAAATATATAATTCCCCCCTCTTTTATAGAAAATGGAAGGGGGAACAAACAAACTCAACAGGTTCTGTAGTACCCCTAAAGCAAAGCAGCATTAACTACATGTATGTATTATCAACTCACTAAAGGGAATTCAGCGTAAATCAATAAACTACTCGACAACCTTGGCTTAATAAAATACCCTTGCCTGGCAGCATGAATAAATATGCAGCAAGTAGGATCATAAGGGAGCCATGCATAGGATAAAGCATTTAGGAGCTGCCTCTGTCCATTATTAGTACAGGGGCAGTACCAGAATAAATTGTTTATTGTTCTCCCATAGATTGGAGCTGCACTTGAATATGGACAGGGATGAGCTTTGTTTTATCTGGATAGGAAGTCCATTCTAGAGCAACAATATCCTCTGCAAGATATACCTGTACCTCCACACCATTCTGTTGATGGTGCAGAATAGGTTTAGTTCCCTAGACTGAGTATTTCTGATGCCATTTAACATGCTGATGTGCAGTAAATTCATCAGTAATGGATCAAATGATGCCTTGTATGTCAGACACTGGTCACCTCTTAGTAGTCTGTAGGATACTGAGTATAGTCAGTTATAAGGCTATCAGTTGGTCCATGTAGAATATATATATATATATATATATATATATATATATATATATATATATATACATATAATTTATTTATTTTATTTATTTTACATTTGTTGACCGGGCTAGTCTAACTGGATATATGTCCATTTTCAGTAGAGACCTGGGGAGAAAAGCTCCACATAAAAAACAAGAACAAACCGAACATTACAACTTCAGTAACAGTTCACTTGTCAGACAAAACAGGTGTTACATGGTAACTTAGCATTCATGATAGATAAAAGTAAAACAAATCAAAGTTATAAATATGGTACAGCAAAACGGAATAGTTATAAACAAGATTGGGAGAATTAGTTAAGGGCAGTAGCTCACCTATAAGGCAGTGACATGTCCATACAGTCTTTCCAGGGTATTATAAGTCCAACTTAGAAGGTAGTGGTCTTAAAGTCGCTATAAAGTGAGTAGTAAATTGGTGCTATAACCAAGGATAACAGGAATAGAAATCTTAGTCAGGGTTAGTGCAAGGACATAGCCAGTGGGTTGTAAGATATAATTTGAGTTTCTTTTTGAATAGTGCGGTTGAAGAAAGTGATGTAAATTCACCAGGAAGTAGGTTCCAGCTTTTCCAAACAGGGTTAGAGAAAAGAGAATCTCCTGCTTTATTGTTGGGTTTTTGTCTAGATACCAGTAGTTTATTTGCTGAGAGTAGGTTTGTAGATTTTTATATGGGCTGATAAGACTCATGAGTATTGGTGTATTACCTGGATGATGAAGGGTTTTATGGGCAATAATCAGTTGGTGGAATAGAATTTGATTATGCAGTTCCAGCCAACCCAGTTGTTTCAGATTTTGGCAGTGGTGGGTTCTAAAAGGGGAGCCGGTAGCAAATCTGGCAATGTTATTGTAGGAGATTGTCAGCTTGTTGAGGTTGTTTTTAGATAGATTTGTGTATATAGGAGAGGCATAGAAGAGAGTTGAGATAAGGTGGGTGTGGGCAATAGTAGTTCTAGCTATGGGAGTAAGGAAGGGTTTAATTTTATGGAGGGAGCCTAGGTTTTGGTTAACTGATTTTATTGTGGTGTTGATATGAGTATCATAGTTAAGACTGTGGTCAGTAGTTACTCCTAAGAGTTTGGTTGCAGTGTCAGGAGATATGACTGTACCATTATTAGATTTGATAATGAAGTAAATTGGGCTGGACTTTTGTGTAGTAGTAAAGAGCAATAGTTTAGTCTTTTTGGAGTTAAGGAGGAGATGACGCTGTAAAAAACATTCTTCTACTAGCTCAAACACATTTTGGGTTAGGGACTGCAGTTCAGATGGACCTGTAACTGAGGATATTAATGTGGAGTCATCTGTGTATTGTATGCATCTAGCTTGAGGGATACTGATAGATCGTTTATAAAAATGGAGAATAGAAGAGGGCCCAAAATAGAACCTTGGGGTACACCAAGGGTGACAGGAAGGTGGGTGGATAGACTGTTATCCCAAAGCACTGCCTGTTGTCTGTTATCTAAGTAGGACTTGAACCACTGTAGTGCTTGAGTATCAAGTGAGAGGGACTAATATTCAACAGTAGCTGATGGTTAACCATGTCGAATGCTTTTGAGAGATCAATAAAGATTGCAGAGGACAGGGTGTTATTGTTACGTTTTTTGTTGATGTGGTCAGAAAATGATAGGAGGGCAGTAGTGGTGCTATGGAAAGGTCTAAAGCCATGGTGAGAGCTAGCTAATAGTCTGTTTTGGAGAAGGTGGTCTAACAGTTGACGGTGGATGCATTTTTCCATGATTTTAGCTATGGGAGAGAGTAGGGCAATTGGACGAAAGTTAGAAAGTTCTGTTGAGGTGCCACCTTTGTGTAGGGGGATTATATGGGAGACTTTCCAGATGGATGGGATGGTACCTTCTGTTATGGTTCTATTTATTAGGATCGAAATAGTGTAAGCAATAACTTTATATATATACATACATATATATATATATATATATATATATATATATATATATATATATATATTTTTTTTTTTTAAATATCTGTGGGCATTCCAGTTGCTCATAGTTTTATACCAGGCTAATGACCACCAGGATCTTTACAATCCTAGCTTTGGAACCCAACCCAATTTTGTCTCAAAGTCCGTTGGACACTTATATGGTAGGGTGTGTTAGTAAAGTGGTAGCTAAGGGTTGTGTTGGCGAGCTATGTTAGATAGAAATTAATTTACTAACAGATGCTTTCTGTCCATGAGATTTATGGGGGCCAGATGAATTTGCAGTTTCTTATCCAATGATCAAGGTTTGTTTTGACTAGGGTCAGGAATGGACTCTGTTTCATGTAGATGGGGAACTTATTCCATAGCGCAGTGATCCTTTGGATACACATATCGGTCCCTACAGCAGGTTCTGCTTATGTTTAAGATAAAATTCAGGTCCTTTGATCTAATGTTTATGGCACTGTTATTCTTGCAGATGTGCAAGAGACCCAAAAGAGCTGGATCTGAAAATGTCTTATTTGCTAGGCTTAGATTACCTCCCAGTAAAATATAGGAGACTGAGTACAGAGGTAGGACCTTAGGGTGAATTATGTAGCACCAGGTGTTCATACTCTGGATCCTACTGGTGAGGAACCATTGAAGGCATTCTAGCTGTTGCAAGTGCCTGGTTAGGTACATGACAAAGGGGGCCTTGTATGCAATGGTGGGTCTAACAAACAATGAGTAAAGTGGTACTTCCTTTCACCTGGATGCCAGCCCCTTGCTTATGAGTAGGGTAACATAGAATGATTTTCTTATTATCTTGACTATGTGTTGGTTTAACACCTGATTACTGTCTACATATTTTCCCAGATCTCTACATATCAGGTCAGCTCAGAAGGGTGTTTTATCGATGAAGTAAGTAGCTTGGGTGAATGATTTCCCAAAGGGTACTATAATGCAGTTCTGTGTACTGAGTTTTAATCGGTGGCTTTCACACATCAGTAATTTATTTGTGTTAAACCCAATTGCAGGATGTTGGTGTCATGTGGAGAATCTATGATAGCACCAAATATACAGTCATCTGCAAACTTGGTGAGCCAGAGGCCTTTGACATTAGCCTTGACTCCCATGAAGTAGATGCCAAACTGGGGTGGGCCCAACTCAGAGCCCTTGGGTACTCCACTGGTGACTGCTCTCTTGCTGGAGTTGGCTCACCATTCCTGACTTCCTTCATCCTATCTGTGAGCCATCTGGCAATCCAGTGAGTTATGAAAAAAATTATGCCTAGTTTTGAAAGTCTATCAACAATACCTGAGTGTGGAATTGCACTGAATGGCTTGGCCAGGTCAAAGTAGGTGGTTTTCACCATTTTCCTGTCACTCATATCCATGGTGACCTCAAGTTAAGTAGGCAAAGCTTTCCCTTAACAAAGCCAAACTGGGATGAGTTCATAGTCTGCAGGTTGCTAAAGTATAAACATACAGGGCATTGTCAGACCCCACTCTGATGGACCTCCTGCATATCCACAAAACAAACAGCATCAGAATTACCCATTCTAAAGACTTAAACCTTGCCTGTGATATAAATAGGACCTGCTGAAGAGACAGGTATGCATCCCAGAGACTACCTTCTCTGGAACAGGCTCCCCATCCATGTGAAGCAGAGTTCCTCCTTAACCCAATTTAAGTGCAACCTGGACAATTGGATGAGGAACAGGAAACTCATCCCTGGTTTGATACCTGTCTATCTAATGGACACAGGCAATGTGTAAATGGTTCATTTCCCAGGCCCTAGCTTGTAAATGTTTCATGTCCCAAGCCCCTGTTTACACTTGTGATTTGGGATGCATGGCTAGGCTTAAAAAGGCCATTGTGGTAGTTAGCCTAGTAATCATCTATGAACCTATGAACATATAATGTTCTTTTTGATCTTTGCCATGATAATTCATTCCATGGTTTTGCATTTTAGAATTGTCAGACTGACGGGTCTGTAGTTCCCAGAGTTAGTTGATGGTCCACCCCTATGAAGAGGGATGACCATTATAGCACTACATTCATCTGGCATATAACCTGTTTTGAGGCTGTAGTTGAAAAGTTCCTTAAGTGGTCCTGCTGAGTCATGTTTTAGGGTATTTAGGAGGCAACCAGCAATATTGTCAGCGATTATTGAAGCAGTAGCTTTGGTCTTAGCAACTGCCTCCAGGACCTGCTCCCTGTTGATAGCTGGGAGGGGGTATGCTAGAAGAGATTTCATAGGGAGTAGTGGAGGGTAAAGTTAGAGCTAAATTCATCAGGCAGTAGATTTGCTTTTTCACCCAGTCAATGAAGGTTGTGCTATTTAGTCCTAGTTCTGCACACTGCTGAGTATTACCCTTAAGGTTCCTGACATAACTGAAGAAGCCCTTTTGATTGGCTTATCCTTGGCGGCTATCCTGTCCTCATAATTGGCCTTGTTGGACTTTATTAGACCTCTTAGTTTCTTGTTTATTTGAATCAGAGAGCTCTTGTATCTATGATAGTTGATTTTTTTTCTGATTTTGGCCATGACTTTTTTCTTTTGTTATATAACCTGTTAAGGTAAGGATTCCACCAGTGTGGCTTGTTTTGGTGTTAGATATGGGCTTACCTCTGGTAGGCACAGCAGTCTCAATGCAGCCATTTTTAATTTGTACAGAGTTTTGGCAGACTGCGGCTTAATAGGATGTAGTTTGCTTTAGTATAGTTCTTAACTGCTACAGGTTTAGTTCAGTTTTATGAGTTGATTTTAATTTTGAGGGGGAGACAGCTTTGTGATCCAGTTTCACCAATGAAGACATGACATGGGTGGGGGCATGCGATGCTCTCCCATGATAGTGAGTACAAAGTCCAATATATTTGATCCTGTGGTTGGATTGTGCACTATCTGATCCAGGGGGTGGGGTTCCTGAATAAGACCAGGAAACATTGTCCCTATGACTTAAAGGCTGTATATATTTCCCAGTCTATAGCGAGGTAGTTAAATTGTCCCATAAGTAGGACATTTGGTTGGATGGAGAGCACCTCTAGTAAATCTAGGTAAGAGTTGTGAGCTTCATGTGTCCTAGAGGGTGACCTGCAGCTGGCCAGGACATGGTAGGGAACCTTGTCTAAGGAGACTTGGATGTGGATGAACTCCAGGACATCATCCTCCTTAATTAACCCACATTTGTATTTGCTGCTAATGTAGATCAGGGCACCTCCACATTTAGCTCCTGGTTGTGCTACTGTTGATCTAAATGTGTGGAAGGCACTGTAGCATTCCACTGCCAGAGTACTTTCTGCAAATTTAAACCAAGTCTTGGTAGAAGCACACACGTCTACACTTTCCAGAGTGAGGAGAGCTTGTTGGGTGTGGAGTCTCTTGTTTAGACTCCAAGAATTGTGCATTAACGCTTTAAGGTTGCTTTGAGATTTTAGTTTTGTCATTCTGACTATGCCTGAAAAAGAAGGGGATGGATAAAGATTTAGCCATTATCTGAAAGCCGAGGGGGACAGGTACAGACTATCCATGGCAAAGCAAAGTGGTCTGTTAACCACGTCCTTGCATGCTGATAGATATTGGATTGCCCTTGACTGACACAGTAACTAAACTAGTTATTAAAATCAATTATTTTCTGTTCATACTGTGGCATCATCCTTGGCAAAAGTAGAATGTTGCCCAGTGCAAGGCATATACCTGTCTATGGGAAATACTCAGTGAGATCCATAATGTCTCTTTTCATATAGTCCAATGAGGTACACCTCAGGACATTTACACCCACATGGACTATGATAGAATCATATTGGTTCTTGTGGTACAGTGACTTGAGTTTTTGCATGATATTGCAGATCCTATCTACAGATAGGAAACTGTTGTCTTCTCCTTGTCCAGACTGGTGAGAGGAATATCTGTGTGTCATACAATAGAATCCACTATGATACGAGTACTACGTAAAGTGCTTGCTTACCTTATGGGCTTTGTTCTTGGGTATCATTGGTTGTCGGCTTATGGATGATGTCAGGTGTTGCTTATGATGTGTGCTTTAGTGATTGCTGAGGGTAAGCCCTGCCTGGACAGATACATACCAAAGGGAACATTCTATCTGATTGAATCAACAGGGGCTGAAAGGGTCAATGAAATCCTTAGATCTAGACATAATCCCTTTGTTTGTAAGCTGTGCAATATGGAAGATCTTTCTTATGACAATGGGCACATGTTGTTCGAAAGTTAGGTCACTGTCCACATAGGTTTGCAGGTCCCAAAGAAATGGGTCATCTCTTAGGGGTGTATTATCAATGTGGTACTTCACTGAGGTAGATGACTTTCCAAAGGATGCGATAATGCATATTTTTGTATTTAGTTTCAGTCTGTTATTTTTGGCAACAGTTATTTATTTGGGACAAACCTACCTCTGGGAAGTCTTAAGGGGATTCAGTGGCTGCACCCAGCTTGCAGTCATCTGCAGACTTAATCAGCCAGAGCCCTTTGCTATTGTGTTTTACTTCAGAGAAGAAGATGTCAAACAGGAAATGTCTCAGCACAGAACCCTGTGAATGGTCTCTTTCTGGAGGTAACTTCCCCTGTTTAGATTTCCTGTGTCCTATGTGTGAGCCAGTTGACAATCCAGTAGGTAATATAGGGGGCTTACTCCCAATTTATTTAGCTTCTCTCCCGTGCCTGAGTAGGGACATTATTGAGGTATGCAGTGTGTATTATCTTCATCCATTACTGTAGTGACCTTTTCTAAAAAGTTCACCAGGTTCAGTAAGCATGATCTGGCCTTAAAGAATCCAAACTGAGAGAGGTCCAGTGTTTGGAGGTTCTGTATGTCCTCAGTGATTAGTTCTATAATAAGTCTTTTCACGTCTTTGCATATAAGGCTGGACAGACTTATGAAGCTATAATTGCCTGGGTCTATTAAAGATCCTCCTTTATGGCTATAGCTGTTCTCCCTTCATTTAGTACAAAACCTGGGTGGAGGCTAAAGTTGTTCAGTATTATTAAGGAGATGGCTAAATCATGCTTTATGCTAGTTAAACTGCATCTAGAGATATTGTCAGGAGTCGCTGATGCAGTATTTTTAGCTTCTGATATTGCTTTCAGGACTTGCTTTTGTGTGATGGCTGGAGGTATGCCAGTTTCAGATTTATCTTAAGAGACAGATAGAGGGGGAGAGAGGGGTAAAGTTAGAGCTGAATTTTTTTGCCAGTCAATTTGCTATATCTTCAGCCTCAGTGTAGGTAACATCATTCCAATGAGCTCAGCACATTGTTGCATTGTGCTATGGAGATTACGAATATAACTAAAAAATGCTTCATGATTATCTTTGGCTTGGATGCTATTTTAGCTTCACGCTTTGCTTTGGTGGATTTTTGTTAAGCTCCTGAGTTGTTAGTTTATTTCAGTGACAAGTCCTCTGTCATTCTGGGAATTACTCTTTTACTTTTGGTCAGAATTCTATTCCTTTTATAGGAAAGCCCGATGATGTCATGGTTTCACCATGTGGGTTTATTTCTGGCATTTGCCCAATGCTTGTTTCTACAAGGTACAGCTGCATCTGTGCAACTGTTTACATGCTTGCATAGTGTGGTGGTGTACATTTCCACATATTCAGTGGAGATGACTGGGTTTGGTGTGGAGTTGAAGCTTGCCATTTACAAGTGGGTAGTTCATCTTAGAGAAATTTCTTAAGGTACCTTGGATGAAAGGGATCATGGGTTTCAGTTTTACTCCTATGAATCTCTTTGCTGATTGCCCACCTTCCTTTCTTGTCTTCCTTTCCATGCTGCAAAATGTAGAATGCGTTAGTGTTTACAGAAAAGTGTGTGTGAATGAAGTATATTATTCAGACATGGTTTTGATTCCTAAAGACTCCACTTGCATATTTTACTTTCAACATACCCCTTAAGAACTCTGGGGGGGGGGGTCCATGTCATCTTTGCAAACAAATATGTGTTTGCAGTGGGGAATTCAAGGTTAAAAAACACTGAGCATGTTGTAGTTGCAAAATGGCTTTATAGGCAGTCTATCCTTTATTAATCATCTCGCTTACAAGAAGCATCAGTTAAGATATTTGTGGACCTCAACGTAATTAGTAGTGCACTGAGATCAATATATAGACAAAATGCATGGGAATCAAATAATCAACCTTCCTGTGTCATGTCTGCATGGGGATTTTACCAAAATGGGTGACATTTCTGCTATTTTATGTGGCAGAAAGCCATTCATAAAGATCTGCATTTGTCACACAACACTGCATTCCTTAATATTCTTATAGTTTGCTTGCAGATGCAAGGGAAGACATAATGACTTCGCAGTTATGTCTTCCCACATGGTATTAATTCTTTAGATTTATAAATCTTCAGCAATAAATGTTCTCTGTACTGCTGTAACAGCAGGCACTGTTTTTTCCTATTAAACTGAGCATGTTTCTATTTCTAAATTAAATTTGCTTTGTTAACTGCTGACTCTGTGTTAGTTTCAGTGGGTTTGGGCAAGTTGCCTACTCTGGTTTTTCTGCAAGAAGCTTGAAATTATTTTCAGAAGTTTCTTTTCTTGTCGCTTGTCTTTAATATGTTGTCTGAAGAAATCTTTTTTTTTTTTTTTCATTCTTCAATGTCTCTTTCATTCCGAAGAAATTTAGATTCAATCTTTGTGGAGTCTGTTGTAGAATAAAGATGGTACACTATGAAAACTGTACTGTCATTATGACAACCATGTTCATTAAATTAGTTAATGAAAACAACTGTTTGTTTTGCTAAATTCTCCCATGTACACGTAACAGTATAAAACAACTGAACATAGAATGTTAGAGGATTATGAAAAAGGATGAAATAAGAAGTGCTCCTGCTTGAACTTAAAGAAGTACAGATCCATACGGTGCAGGAGCACACTGTCGAGAACTGCTGTTAGTGGTTTTATCAATACCTCTGCAAAGCCACCTGGAGACAGTTGAATTATTCAGCTTAATTTTTACTTCATTTATATTGGGCAGGATTCACGAAGCCTCCGTGTAAGAGATACAAGGCTTACACGGAGGCTGCAGTTAAACGGTGTGACGTCAGCATGTCATGCATATGCATGAGGGCATGCTGAATCACACCTAAGGCTAACACGGTCCATGGAAGACAGTAGGGGGCATGTCCGTAGGTCAAGCCCTGCAAGCGGACACGCCCCAGAAGAGTAAAAGTGCCCAAAGTAAACCCCCATGACAGAGTACATGGAAATGTGAATAAACACAACACAACACATGCCCCCACAGACTATGAACATAAAATTATATAAATGAACATGTTATATATTTTTTTAACTGTAAAGATGTTTGCCCGTGAGTGCGCTCGTTTGCACTGGCGTGCCCGTAGCTCAGCTACAGTTAGCAGTAAGTGGAAAAGCATATAAGAACTAACTATGCAAAGTAAGCCAAAACGCAATAGCGTAGCAGTAGAGACGTCGGCTGAAGAACAGGCAGTCATGGTTCGAGCCCCCCACAACATCCATTTTTATTTTTAATGAAATAAGCACGAAACAAGTCCCTGACATATATGTACACATATAAAATTATATTTTATGTAAAATGTAATGAAATAGGCCATTTATTGTGAAGAAATGTGAGATAACAAAATAATAAAAAATGCCAGATGTGCCCATAGCTGAGCTATAGTTTAACAAGTTGAGTGCATCTGCCCGTAGGTGAGCAGTGGTTTAACATGTGCAAAATGAGTGCCCGTAGGTGAGCAATGGTTCAACAGGTGCAAAATGAGTGCCCGTAGGTGAGCAATGGTTCAACAGGTGCAAAATGAGTGCCCGTAGGTGAGCCGTGTTTTAACACGCTGAAACTGTGTGCCCCTAGCTGAGCTGAGCGTAATATGCATGCTGACAGCCAAATGAAGCGTAAACCAGCATAACCCATTTGCGCAGAGCTGCACACCATGCCAACAAGCTAACTGACGGGCAACGTTGAGCAAGCTGTAACAAAACTGCCTTTACACAGACACACCCCCTAGCCTGTCTAGACAGTCATAAAATATAAAAAGCGGTGGCCAGGTTCGAACCTAGGATACCATGCACCATAGTCAAGGTACTGAACCACTAAGCCATGACAGCTGTACTTAGAGATGCAGTAATAGCAAATATATAGGAATGAATAGAAAGAGGAGCATGACAAATCAGGTTTTGTGAAGCTGATACAATTCCAAAATGGCCAATCACAGATAAGTGCTGGAAAAATGGCATATATAAGCCCCATAGGCGGAAATACACAGCATAACCGATTGTAGAACTAACTTGCAGCCAGAATGTCAGGAGTAGGTGAGGGTAGTTGCTTCCGAGCACAGAGGTGGGGCGTTGAGGAGTCCAGATATATGGTCTGGCTCCTTGTCCACAATCATGAGGCCCAACTCATGCAGGGCCAGGTCCTGTGGGGAGCATATAGGGCTGAGGTGTGGGACCGGTTGGCTCATGATCTCACCAGTGCCACAGGGATTCCAAGGACTGGTGAGCAGGTCCGTCACCACCATGTGGATCTGAAGAGACGTAAGCAGGACCAACTGAACCTTTGGATCCAGGAGGCCCGGCAAATGCCCAACGCCCCACTACTAAGTTACATTTAATTATGTATGTAAGAAATTAACCTAGCTGATATTATGGAGATGTGTATTCCAATATTACTTTATTTATATTACAGCTGGAGGTGTCCATTCTGCGAACCGCAGAGCCTATGGCAATAGGCTAGTGCGGTTACGCCACCAGACAGGTCAGTAATCCTCTCCCTGTATCTGTAAAGAAATATAAAAGTATGACAGTTAACAAAAGAGTGCAGTGTAGTCACTAAGTAATAAAATGTGCAAGTAACGGTGTAAGAGTGTTTGCAAGTATTGCTTGATTACAAAAGTGTGTTGCAGTCTGTAATCCAAACAGAAAAATGAAAATGTCTGAAAGAAAGTCTGAAATAAAGATGCCCCACCTGTAATATAATAGTACACAACCTGCAGCAGGCTGAAAAGTACAGCTGCAGAAGATGAGCAAATCACATGTGTGAAATATATCCCTGTTGAAATACTGAAACATGACAGAAGTGAGACTGTTGGAAAGGATTGTAATAACTACAGGTAAAACATGTCAATAAAGCCTAGAAGTAAGTACCATCCTGAATTGTAAAATTAAAACAAGTGAGAGAGTGTGAGAAAGAGTTATGAATCCACCAATAAAGTAGTAATAACCCCTGAATAAAGTATACTGCAGTCAGTACAGAATGAAATGAATGTGACAAGCAGAACCAAACTGCGAAATGTGTTCAAAATGTTGCTGCAGCTGGAATGTGTATCCCAAAATCTGGATATGTTGCTCTCAGTATGCAATATGCAGATAGTATGATTGTCTGAAATACCAAACATCCACAGTTGTCTATAGCTATATAAAGCAAATGTAGCAGGATGATGTAGCTGAACAAAGCCAGATATGAATGTGTATGAATAACAATAAAATGTATATTGATGTAGCAGCAACAGTCCTATCACCAACTTGAAGTAGTTATCACGTAGGAAACTGTAGGTAGAACAGTAGTGTGTATATATCTGCTATTAGAAATGTACAGCATATGTATTTGTATTTGAAGGTGTTAATTATATTTTCTTCACCCTACCCTATAACCACATATAATCCATTCCACGTGAAATTGGTATGTGCAATCACAATTAACACCCCTGGACATTTGTCCTGTTGGGGCATACATATTTGCATGTACGTTGATGCATCTGCCCTGTTCATACATCCTAACCTGATGGCCTGTTGCCATCAATCAACCCTGCATGTTGTTGGACTGTGTATTGCTGTTCAAATTATGCATGTGTTATGCTCGCTGTTCAATGGTGTGAATATCTGGGTGTTTGGTTAATGGGAATACTAATGCATGCTGTTACAACTAATTGCGAATGGTATTGTATGTTACTAACCCAAACTGTCATGACATAATGCAAAACATAGGATGACACCTCAGCTGGCGAGTGCACCTGGCAGTAGTGCCCAGTCTGGACCCTCCTCCGGTGGCCCTGTGCCACCTGTGGGTGGAAGCGCTGCAGGGGATGGGGCTCGTCCCCTCTCTGCAAGTGTGGCCGGAGGAGAACCACCACTCACCCTCCATAGCATCCGGACTGTGGTGCATAGGGAGATCCAGGAATCTGTTCTTGGGCCCCTATGCCAGCTTGAGGCACAGGTGGCACAACTTACGGGCATGCCTGTTGCCCGGCCTACACAGCCCCCAGCACAGCCCTGTCCTGGGCAGTGAAGGAACAGTGGCAACTGCTCATTGGTGGGGATATCAGTTCCATTGTTGCCATCTGTGGGCTCAGGGGCTCTGGATATCCAAACATCCGTCCCTGTCAATTGTGTAACCCCCCCACACATGTCATACACCGCCCCTGTATGCGTCTTGTTTGTCTTGTCTGTTGATCTACCCAACCTACCTCCCCAGCTATACCGACTTCCTTTACCTGACATACCACTCTCACCTGAAAAAAAAAAAAAAAGGGCACTCTGTACCCACAAAAAAATTACGCCCCATACATAGCTGCCCATTCCGCACACATGTCTGCTGGACATGGAAACTATCAATTACAATTGGCTGTACAACAAGTATTATTGTTGTCCTGACACCTCTCTCAGGGGTGGAAGGTTTCAAATGTCACATCAAATTACAAACATATGCACAGCTGTTGCTGATGAAGAAATGGGCAGCTATGGGCCTTACCTACATCCCTCCTGCAAAACCCAAGCTTGTTTCCCTACTGTCTTACCCTCTTTGTGACCCCTTTTTCACCACTTTCCTGTCTCCCCATTTTCATTTCTTTCAAAGAAAATAGCGCGGGTGTGCGCCAGAGTAAGCACTGTTAAGCGGTTGTAAGCGGGTGTATACGCCAGTGCGCATGGGTGAGCTCCGTGCAAACCAGCACTAACCCGGTTACAACTGCTTAAAAGTGCCTTAGTCACTCTGATTGACAGGTCCTGTAGTCAGTTCAAAAGCAAAATAAAATCCCACTGTCAGTCCCGAACCCAGGACCTTGGAAACAGTAGTCTGCATGACTTACCACTAAGCCATGACTGATATATAAGAACATTGTGCTACAATAAATATATCATGTAATAGTAGGAATGAATGTAAAGGGAATATAGGATGTGTAGTACACAAAGCATGTCATGTATATTTACTTTCAAATCTAGTGGATTTCTATAATAGTAGTGTGTGAACAGAAACAGCCATGCTAGTTGGTAGCTAGTAGGTAATAATGTCAGTTATAGTGTACATACATACTTAGTACAGGAAACAGGAGAGATGAATGGAGAAATGTTAATCTACAACACAGCCTGAATTATGAGAGAGATACTAACCTTTACACTCACAGAACAGTGTCCACAGCATACCAGCATGGTCCCCGCCCTTACAATCTGAAAGGGCAATGCCTATCTCACATACCCTTTTATAGCACTGTCCTGAAATCACAGTGAGAACTGCAATCAGTACACAACTGGCTGCATGCAATTAGCAAATGCTGGCTTACAATTGGTGCAGAGGCCATCACATGGACATATGCAGATACCTACAAAAGCATCCTGTACTCCCACTCCACGCATGCAATACTTTCATTGCACCGTCTGGAGGCAGAGAGAGAGAGAGAGAGAGAAAAAAAAAGAAAGAAAAAAAAAGAAATTAAAAACACAAACAAAAACCACATGTAAGACAAACTAAGTTGAAGCTGTCATCTGTGTCAGTATCAAGCTGGGCTAGCAGCAGCAGGAACCTATACTAACGGTAAAGCAACCAGCTGCAACAAACACAGGTAATGTAAAGTAACAATTTAATAGTCTACATACTGTGAACCCGCCATATGTGCTATTGGTAAGTTGTGTGCACGTTGTTTTACCCAAAGGGGATGACTATACATTACATGTCATTCAGTGTTAGGCCATGATTCTGGCACCAGTTGTCCGTTTCAGTGAGGCCTGTCTGTAGGATGTGTGTGTCAGCTGGTGTAACGACTATGGTGCTTAGTTCGCAGTCATCTGGGAACTTTGTCATCCACAACCCGCCCATGTTTGCTTTCTCATCTGAGGAGTAAATGTCAAACAAGTGGGGTCCTAGGACAGAGCCCTGTGGGATACCACTTGTGACTGGCTTTGAGTCTGACATGGCTCCTGCAATTTTGACTTTATGGATCTTGTTGTTCAACCAGTTTGCAACCCATCATGTGACATATGTATTAACATTTAAGATGATGAGCTTGTCTATGATGCCTGAGTGGAGTACTGTGTTGAAGGCCTTAGGCAAGTCCAGGTAGGCTGTATGGACCACTTTGCCCTCATCAATGGCTGTAGTGACTGTTTTGAATAAGTCAACCAGGTTCAAAAGGCAGGATCAGCCCTTCACAAAGGCAAACTGGGTGGGATCAAGTGTCTGCAGGTACCCAATATTGCTGTATATGAGTCCCATAATGACTCTTTACATAGCTTTGCAGACCAGGCTGGTTAAGCTTATGGGGCGGTAGTTCCCAGGGTCAGTAGAGGTGCCTCCTTTGTGGAGTTGGACCACTGTTGCTGTATGCCAGTGTTCAGGTACATATCCCGTAGTAAGGCCAAGGTTAAATATCAGTTTTATATGCGGTTGTATTTCCTCCTGGAGTTCACGTAGCACACATCCAGGGATACCATCAGGTCACATTGATGTTGTGTGTTCTGCTTTGCTGAGGGCGGCCCTCACCTGGACATCTGAGATGATAGGGAGGTTACATTCAGCTGTGATAAGTATTTCTTATTTTGGGGGAGAGGGAGGGGGGATATTTGTACTGAACCTGTCTGCCAGAATGTTGCCAATATCTGTGGGTTCAGTGAATTTTATGTAGTTGTGTACTAACTCAGAGCATATCTGAGGCTTTTGGTCCATGTGTCTAACAAAACTGAAGAAGACCTTGTGGTTATCTATAGTGTCCTTAGCCATTTCCCTCTCAGAGTTGGCCTTGTATGTTGTTATGAGAGAACTTAGCTTATTACTAGTGCCGACCACAGATGCCTTCCCTTTATGTGAATCTGCTCTGTCCTGCAGTAGCCTCCTTCTATCATTATACAATTTGTCTTTGGCTGGGGTCCACCAGACAGGATGCTTAACCTTTGTGCATAGGGTCTGGGTTAGAATTGTGTGTGCATGTTCCATGCATTCTTTGGGATGTCCGTGGGAAGCATTTGCAAAGGGGTCAGCATTGTGGGTTGTGGCTTCCACTGGCCCAGTGGGCTGCAAGGATACCATCTCAGTCCTAACAAGAGAAAATCTGTCTATTCACATATATATCAAAGTAGTCTACTGTGCTGGCGGTGGTGGTGGGATATGTATATCCAGGCCGATTATTTAGTGTCCAGATCACACTAGTGGATGACGTTCCACATACAGTACCTTGTTATGAACCCCCAGAGTGAGGTGGTGCATTGGACCTGTCTCAGTGTGCTGACCGATGGGGCTTAGTACTATGTTGTATGGAATGTGGCAGGTATTTTTGCACAGGTGTTGGCTGAGCACTGATATCTGGCCATGTACATGTGTATCCACCAAGAGACACACACGTGCTACATATGGGAGTATTAGTATATCACTACAGTTGAGTATCATGTATAGTATGTGTGCCATATCTTGCTGACGTAGTTTGCTGATATCCTATTTATGTTCTCTTTCAGGGACATGGCGCGTCAGCGAAATCCTGCCTACTCTGCTGCAAAAGATGAAGAGATACACCAGAGCCTGGTGCGGGATTATGACATACTGTTTTCCCGCACCAGCCAGAATCAGCAGGAGAGGGCTGCACTGTGGCAAGACCTTGTCCGTAGGGTAAATGACATTGGCACGCATAATAGGACATATGAGCAGATACAACATCACTGCAGTGATTTAATCAGAAATGTCCGTCAGCGTGCATCGGATATCCACAGGCAACAGGTCGCCACAGGAGGTGGGGTGGCCACACATCCCCCCCTCACCAGACTGGAGGGGCTACTCCTAAGTGTTCTGGCTCCAGCCCTGGAACATCAACAGCAACACACCTGCATTATGATGGAGGCTGGATCCACACAGCAACACGACATGGAGCGTGCAGGTAATATGCCATATGTACACTTGACTGTTCTGTACACTGTTAGTTTATGCATGTGTAAGGTGTGTCCTTGGTATGTAGCTGTCAACTTAGTATGTAATTGTGCAGGTATGATATTGCCAATATCAGCAGCTGACATGTGAAAGGCAACTGGTGTACTACTGAACTGTATCATACGCAGTATCAATGGCACAGTTGTGCCCACTGACATTAATTCCCTCATTTCTGCAGGTCCATCTGGTGTTACAGCAAGGCAGCCTATCCATGCTGGTGAGTGTGTTTTAACAATACCTATAATAGTCCTGATAGTGCTAGTAATAACAGTGTAACTCAGTAGTGCTCTGTGTGTATACTGCGGGGTGTGCATGTGTGCATGTGTGCGTGTGCCCACGTGTGCACGTGTGCATGTGTGCATGTGTGCATGTGTGCCTGTGTCCACGTGTGCATGTGTGCATGTGTGCCTGTGTCCACGTGTGCATGTGTGCATGTGTGCATGTGTGCATGTGTCCACGTGTGCATATGTGCATGTGTGCATCACTGGTAACATTGTGTAGACATTGTAAACTGTGTTTCCTGTCTTCTTCCCACAGGTTCTGGTGCTGCTCTGGTGTTCTGCAGCAGGGAACCTGAATCTGGTGCCACAGGTACTGAAAATGACGACATCTGTGTAATGGCACAGGAAGGTGTGTCAGGGTCCGTCATTGGTCAGCCAATTGACAGTACACAGCTGTCAACCCCATCATTGTGCACAGTCATCCTGCCAGTACATCCTATGTCACCAATGTCCCTAGGTGATGGACAGGATACAGTGGGCATTGACCAGGGTAATGTGGTATCTATGGCACATGCTTCCCCACACAGCAGCCATGGGCAGGGTCCTGAGATGATACCACACAGACAGTTGCCCATGGGTTCTCGTGGGAGCATCCGTGGGCATACTGCCTCTGGCAGATGTGCCCAAAGAGGTCTGTCAACCTCAGCTATGTTTCGGGCTGTCATGCAGGCACAGTCACATATGGAAAGGTCCACCAGACAGGGTCTGAGGGAGCTGAGAGCATGTCACACATCCATGACTGACAGTATGCGTGACATCGCAGATGTTATCTGTAATTTCACCGATGTCATAGACAGATGTTGTGGGGACATATTACAGCAGTTCCACAACTACATGTCCATGTGCCAGGGCAATGGTGGATGGTTGCGGCGTCGACATGGCCGTATGCCAGCAACAGCAGCAGCTGGCAGTCAGCATGGACAACAACAGGCCCGCGGACACCCCCATAGTGCCAGCAGCAGCCCCAGCAATGCTGGGTCTGTGCTGTCATCAGACCGCCCCAGGAGACCACGTGCACATGGCTCTGGACAGTCCCAACAGGGACCTGTGTCCAGTCAACAAACTCCCGCTTCTGATGACAGTACCCAGTCTGGCTTAGTACCGGATATGGTCCGTAGCACCCCTGCCAGGCACAGGTACCATGTCCTTGGCCACAGACACTGATCTGTATGACCTGCCAGGTGCAGTCTGTGGCTGTCCACAAACACCAGTATATGGCAGCCATGAGGTGGAACTGTGTGCATGCATACACACATGCGAAATGTTAACACCTAGGGCTACCACATACATGCACACACTGCACCAACAGTGCCCCACCCTGTACTGCTATCCCTCACCAACACACATACACATACATGTCAATTGGTGGTATCAGTGGCAGACTCAGGCATACCTAGTTCACACCCTGTGCATATGATGAAACTGTGCCACCTCCTGCAATCACCAACATCAGTGCAGGAACAGGTTAACATGTTGCTGATGCACAGGGTGACTACATAGAAGTGTATTACTAGTATCAGTACAGTGTGCTGATATGATTGTGTGTATATCCCAGCATGCCTGATGCAGTAACTGTATGACTGTCTGGAATTGTTATCTACACCCATAGTAAGTACCATAGTGTAACAGCTGCACATTATTGCATACCGGTGGTAAGGATGTCAACAGATAGCCACATACATAGGTAGCACAGGGGAGAAAGTAATGCAAGTAGTGATACGCAATGATGGACATGTACACTAATGGTGGCATGTTGCACACAATGACTATGCAATGTTGATGTTTGAGCATGTTGATATGTGTGCAGTACCAATTTAATTTAAATTAAATTAAATATTAAATAATATTGGTTTTACCATGGACATCTGAGCTGTGCATTCCTGGGTACATGTTTATAGTGCCTGCATATTTGCACTGTTACCTACTGGAAGTGGTACCCCTTCTTTGTTGTACAATGGACTACTTCCAGCCCTGCTTACTGTAGCTTTGTTTGCATGCATGTTTGCTTGAGGTTCCCTGGAACACTGATTCCACCTGCAATGCAGATTTACAGAGCTTCTCTGGATTCCTAGTGACATCTGCATAGTGTACTATACATATGTCAATTGTCCACTTGACAGAACGTCACTGTCTGTCCTGTTCGCATGTACGTTGCCTATGACACATTGCATATGACTTACCTGGCATTTACCCACGTGTGCAGTCATAAATGCCAGCGCTATGAAATCAGTAGCAGTACACCCACACATACTTACCTTCAGTATGTTGTTCCCCATTGGCCCTATGTGTTGGTAATCACCATGGCAATCACACTACTATGGTAGCATGTGCAAAGGTAACCTGTGAATCACCTCTATGGTCCAGTTGTGGTTTATGTGAGTCATGTGGCAATGTCACAGCTGTCACATGTATGCAGTCAACCCTCTCCCCTGGCCAGGAATGTACAACACATGTGTGAGTTGTAACCACATAGCCAATCTGGGGACTGAGCACTCTGAACCCAGTACTGCTATACCCTGTCAGGTGGCATGACATACTACAGTGACTACAATACCAGTCTGACATAGACCCGCACTGACAGCAATCTGAACACACTGGGGCATACCTGGAGCCTCAGAATAGCATCCTGCCTGAGCATCACACACCTCAGCAGCTGGCACACAGGCATACGTTACGTCAGAACAGAGCACATGCCACACATGGCCCACACATCCCGTGTGCCACACACTCACAGCCTGTAGGGCTACACAACACACCTGCTACAGATGTGTCAGGTACCTCTCTTGGCCGCTGCAGTGGGGTCCCGCTCAACAGGCTGTACATCGTGAAGGTCACAGTGATATGCCCGTGGGGCACTATGGTCCACCACATAACACATGCATACAGGTCAGTCAGAGGCATGGACACATATGACTCAGTCATTGTCCATGCCACTATGGATGACCTGAGACGTACCTCCCTGGACTACATGATAGGGAACATAGAAGGGCTCTCTCAGCATGTGGCATGGGCCGGTATGAGCCTGACCTTGGTTGCCATCATGCCTTCACCAGGTATGCTACCACAATATGTAGGAAGGGTGTTCTATGTCTACATTCTGCTCAATCTCCAATGTCATTCATACGGTATCCAATGGCTGTCAGCGTGTGCTTACATGCTAGGGAAGCCACAATGATTTGCTAGGGGCAGCTTGCACGTGTCACCCATGGGCCATTGTATATTGGCGAAGCCCCTTGATACACACATAGTGCTTTTTGCTGCAGGGCACAGATTACATAGCCACCTCCGCGGGTATCACACGGGATAGGACACTAACAGTAATGCTACACAACACCAGCAGTGTACACCGCAAGATGCATGCACTGGACACTGTCCTCAGCACGGTAAACTGCTATATCTGTGCAGTAACAGATTCCTGATTCACGGCTCACAGGTGCAACCCATCACTGCCAGGTTATACCTCATACCATGCCTGTCGTCCCCTACACATGTACCACACATGAACAGGGGGGTGGTATCTCAAGGCACCACAGATACACACACCTCCAGGTTGTTGGCACAGCACAAAGCATCAGGGCCTATCCATGAGCAGCTAACAGTGTGTTGGACTGCCTTCTGGTTCATAGCCTGGCACACACAACCCTCCCATAAACAGGAAACCCACCTGTCCTCCCTAACAACACTGGGAATATGACAATCTCTAGATATGTCTTTATATGGCTGGACTGCATCCAGCCGAACATTGTGTGTGAGCATTACTGTAGCTACAACACACTAGCTGAAAGGTTCCCAGCATGTAGTCACTGAATTGCAGTGGAACAACATGTTACCACTCCCACAACAGGTGGGAACATGCAGCACCTGTTCATCGACTACATGTAGACTATATGGCCCAGACCAGATGTGTAAAACCCGCTGTTAGGATGATACCATATACAACTCACACTGTATATACACATACCACATGCAGCCCCTGCACAGTAAGATACAGTCATAATGTTATGCTTTGCAAATACCATTTATCCATTTGAGGCATGTGTCAGACATGGTAACTACTGAAGGTCACAGGTATATATGTGTATGTGTCACACACATACATCATGTGTGCATTGCCATTGCTGGTTTAAGCAATGTCATGCATTGTTATGAACAACAACCCACACATGGTCATTTTGTGTGACACAACCACACGTGGCAGTTGTGGGTTTCCAAAACATACCTATCTGTGCTCTGACAGTGGTAATAGACCCAGTAGCGGAGCACACTATTGGCATTACTGGGAAAATTAGCCCTGTTTGGCTGTACTGATAGTGTGGTGACATCACCTGTGTTTACTGGGGAAATATGCAGCATCTGGTGTATTGTAGTAGTTGCCAAAAGGAACTGTTCTCTCACACTTGCAATTACACACACCCTACTAACCCCCCCCCACACACACTTGACATTTGCAGGATTCATACCCCTACCTAACTATGTTATGACACGTGAGAGAGACGCATTAGCGAAGCGCACTATTCGGATTGCTGGGAGGTTCCTCTTCTCTGGCTGTACTTATAGGGTGCTGACATCATCAGTGTTTGGAAAGGGTAATGTGCATCATGTAGTGTGTTCTCCTGATTGCCAAAAAGCACATGTTTTTTCATACAGAATTGCACATACACAAACTCCCCTCATTCAAACACACACACTTGCTATTTGCAGGATTCACACCCCTACTTAACTATGTTAAGATACTTGAGAAAGACGCATTAGCAGAGCACGCTATTCGGATTACTGGGAGGTATTTCTTCTCCAGCTTTACTTATAGGGTGCTGACATCATCAGTGTTTGGAAAGGGTAATGTTCATCATGTAGTGTGTTCTCCTAACTGCCAAAAAGCACATATCTTTCATACAGACTTGCAAGCACACAAACTCCCCTCATCCACACACTTGCCATTTGCAGGATTCAAGCCCCTATCTAGCTATGTTATGACACTTGAGAGAGACGCATTAGCAAAGCGCGCTATTTGCATTACTTGGAGGTTTCTCTTCTCCTGCTGTACTTATAGGGTGCTGACATCATCAGTGTTTATACAGGGGAATATGCATCATGTAGTGTGTTCTTTTAGTTGCCAAAAGGGACATTTATTTCATACAGACGTACACACACACTAACCCCCCTCCACACACACCGGGCATTTACAGGATTCAAACCCCTACCTAACTATGTTATGACACTCGAGATGGACGCATTAGCAGAGCGTGTTATTCGCACTACTGGGAGGTTTCCCTTCTCCTGTTGTACTTATACGGTGCTGACATCATCAGTGTTTAGAAAGGGGAATGTGCATCCTGTAGTGTGTTCTCCTAGTTGCCAAAAGGGACATTTATTTCATACAGACTTGCACACACACTAACCCCCTCCACACAAACTGGGCATTTGCAGGATTCAAACCCCTATCTAATTATGTTATGACACTCGAGATGGACGTATTAGCGGAGCGCGCTATTTGCATTACTGGGAGGTTTCCCTTCTCCTGCTGTACTTATAGGGTGCTGACATCATCAGTGTTTAGAAAGGGGAATGTGCATCCTGTAGTGTGGTTTCCTAGTTGCCAAAAGGGACATTTCCCTCACACAGACAACAACCCCGCTCACCCCCACACACACACACACACACTGAGCATTTGGATGGTTCAAACCCCTACCTAACTATATTATGACACTTGAGGGAGACGCATTAGCAGATCGCGCTATCCGAATTACTGGGCATCTGTTCTGCACCTGCAGTATTTATAGGGTGCTGCCATCTTTATTTCTACAGAGGTATGTACATCTAGTACTACATGTCAGGTGGGGGATAGCATATATATGCATTTGCAGCCACCTACTTCAGGGTCAGATATGCACATCGCACTGGCAGGTTATGTTCTATACCATGCTTTGTGACCACAGGACGTGTAACACACAACACAACCAGTCCAGAACACCCCTCCCACATCCAGGACACACACTTTGCTTCCCTGGGAACAGTGCCGGGATATGCAGGTGTTCACATACACCATTCCAGTTGTTAACGTCAGGTACAGGCATATTGTGTGTGGGAACTACTCAGGCCTCTACAACATTACCCTACAGCCACTACAATTTGTGGGTCCATGTGCTATGGCAGAACCACTCACCACAGCCACATGGGGGAATACATATTGCACCTGACCATCTGCAACATGGGTACTCACTGTTCCACACCAGAGGTAGACCACCATTGTTGATATCTGACCATACCCACCTTTCCCTGGACATCCATATCCCATCCCCACCCCCAGGCAAGGTTGTCACTGCAAACAAACTGTATTTATCACAAGCAGACTCTACACTTGTGAAGACTGGGGTGGAAGACTTCAAAGAACCCATGCTGGGGGACTATACTGGCCACTCTGCATAATCCTTGACAATTGCATTCTATGAGCATGTGTAAGGTTTGCATTGATCATGCTATCCCACATATACCCATGACTGCTCCACAACAGGACACCTGTCAGGTGTACACCAGCCATATATGAGCTGTCCAACAGACAGAGTGAGCTAATACATTGCAGAGCTGTAGCCCACAGAGGGAGGACATCTCTGAACAGTACCGGCACGACACTTCAATCTCACATAATCATCACGACACAGTGTTGACAGTGAAATTGTCCAGACAATGCAGATAGGGCTCCCCTCAGTCTGTTATTGATGCCCACTTACTTTAGAGGTCCTCAGCAACCCTCTTCCAGCACACACCAACAACATGGATGTGGCATAGCACATTCAAACCCTGGGATCTCCACTGTGTCCCTGCTTGACAGAGGCACAGCACACTAGCCTCATACGATGCCTTATGTGACCTACTTTACAGAGGCACAGTAGCCTACTGTACTGGGGGTGCAGACGCCAAGCACACTCTGGCTAAGCTTTCATTCCCTAGGGCATACAGCCTAGTACTGACCTCTACACCCATATGTTTAATTGTCAGATGCACAATATTTGTTGCTGATAGACTGTTTGCAGGTCTTTATTGCCATAGCATTCCCTGTTTCTATGAACAACTTGTGTATCTGTGGAAGATGTTTGAATATGAGGGTGATCCACTATATCACTTATGTCTCTGTAGTCATTTAACTGTGTGCACTGGGCAGATTGCTGTGATGTGGTTGGTTCCTGGAATGACACGTACAAATACCAGATATGTGTGGCCAACTGCTAAACGGAGATATGGCCTAAGTGTGTGAGCATGCCCAGTTCAGCCTTTCCATGTCATGTTGTCTGACATATGTCTCATTTATCAAAGTGTGCAAGCATGCCCAGTGTGAGCTTTCCATATGTTGAACTCTGCAGTCCACCACATATGTGGATGAGTGTGAACTTCATCAATATCTCACGTTTATGGTTGTGTGTTGGGTGTCATGTTATGTACTTACTGGCCAACTGCTTCGTGTCTGATCACAACAGGGATTATACTTTGCCTGCAGGGTTTGCATGGGATACTTTGCATACAGTTGTCCACATACTTTCATACTGACCTAACACTGTAGTACCATATAGTGTACTGGTTCAGTACTTTCACTGTGGTGGACAGTATCCTGGGCTTTAGTCCTATCACTGCTTTAAATTGTCATAGTGAGCACAACAGACTGTTTAGGGGGCAGTTGTGCACATATGACAATGTTGCATTATGTTCAGATATGGACTACTTAAACCAGGCTTGTCCAACATTGGTAGTGTATTCCACAACATAGGTGGACATTGGCAAACACTAGTGATGTGCCCTAGGCCATTTCTAATGCTAGTCAGGAAGTGTGTTTGTCCTTTGACACACATTGTAACTTGAGTTTGCCATGACATATGTCATGGTTAGTATACTGTGCCTCCATCTACCTGTGACATAACAGTGATACCCAGGGTAAACCTACCATCTCCCATCCACTCATCAAGATTCCTCTTGAGGAGAGTCAATGGGTGACTCTCTGGCTCACCTGTACTGGGAGTTTACTCAAGAGTGGCGGTAGCTTCTGTGTTATGGATCATTCAGTACAGCTTGTCCTATGTATGTCAGTGCTGGGGTTCAGGTCTCTCATGTGCATAGCTCACTGCCATTCAGTTTGTACAAGGTGCAGCATGTTCATTGATTCCAGCTTGGACATGGCTTTATACATCAGGCACAGCTTGACTCTGGGTGGGCAGTATGGCAGTGTGTGGAGCTGCAGTTTGTTTAATCAGGCAACACATGGCATCTGTTCAAGCTCTTTGCTACTCCTGGTGAGGTACTGTTGGGGACTTTACAATTGATGGAGGTGTCTGCTGAGGTACATCCCACAGGGGCTATTGTAGTCAATTGTAATGCTGATGAAGTATGACTGCAGAGCCTCAATGACCTCCCCTCATCTAGATCTGACAACCTTCATGATTAGGTGGGTATATGGTATGTTTCTGTGGACACTACAGCCACATGTTTGTCCAATGCAGGATATCTATCACCTTGTGTCCCCAGGTCTTTCATTACATGTTAGGTACGTAATGGGTTAACACCTATGTGGTAATTAGTGGGCAGTTACTGTATATCCACGGGGGATGACTATACACTTTTCTGCAATTAGCTTGCTGACATGGCTATGGCACCAGTTGTCTGTTTCTATGTGGCCCTTTTGTGGGATGCTTGTGTCAGCTGGGGGTCAGATATGGTGGGCAGTTTGTAGTCCTCTGCATACATGTCCAGTCACAGTCCTTCCATGTTGGCCTGTACCTATGGGACATATATACCAAACAAGGGAGATCCCAGGACCAAGCTTTGTGGGATGCCACTTATATCTGGTTTGTAGTCTGACATAGCTGCAGCATGTCTGACCATGTCAGTTGTGTCCTTGGTCTGGCTTGCAACCCCTCTACAGACATAGGGGTTTATATTTAAGCTGGTGAACATATCTATACTGAACACGTAGGGTATTGTATGGAAGCATTTGCAAGGTCCAGCTACGCTGTGTGGACCACATTGCCCTCATCAATGACCTTAATGACTGTTTCAAATGGGTCAAACATCTTTAGGGGCAGGATCTGCACTTAAGACAGCCACACTGGGTAGGGTCTGGTGTCAGTAGGTCCCTGATATCTTTATGTCTGCGGTACATGCTGATCCTTTCCATAGCTGTGCAGACCAAGCTTGTCAGGATTCTGGGGTGGTAGTTTGCAGTATCCATTCAGGCAACACCATTGTTGAGAAGGACCACTGTTGTTGTACACTGCTCTTTGGGTGCATATCCTGTGGTAAGGCTGACATTGAGCAGTAGTGTGATTTGGCATTCCATTCTTCTTGGAGTCCATGTTGGACTCAGCCCAGGACACCATCTCACACCATTGCTGCTGTGTGTTTTGCTTTGTAGATGCTGGCTGTTACCTCAGCATCTGCAATGTCAGGGGGCCAGCAGTCTGCTGGGATAGATATTTTGCATTCTGGGGGTTGCACTGCACCTGTCAGGTTGTATGTTGGCAATATTTTTTGGTTTTTTTGGGGTTTTGGT